>NC_083762.1:15763619-15766119 GCF_963514075.1 Conger conger | reverse complement strand
CGCGAAAGCGGATTCGGCGTGCGGCTTCGCGCCCCGTGTTCTGTATCACCTCTGGGGCGCAGAGCTGAAATTTGAAAAGGCCTTTCAGTCATTTTCTGTCTGTCAAACGTCTGTTCCTGACATTTCAGCTGTCAGCGACTGTGAGCAGGGCTCTACTGTAAGCAGAACAAACAACAACAAAAAAGTCTGCCATTTTTACTGGAAAAAGAGCACTCTTAAAAACACACTTCCTGTGAAAAGGACTGCACTTCATAACGTACTTCCTGTGAAAAGGAACACTATGACATTCTTCCTGTAAGAAGGAACACCACTATTTATGATGTACTTCCTGTTAAGATAGAGGACTCTTAATGACATACTTCCTGCAATTGGGACATTTGTCATTGGAAAATTCCTAACAGCTGGCCCTTCAATTCTGTGAGTCCTTGTACAGCCCAGACCAGTACTGTAAGTGCAGTGAAGAGGGACCTCCTGATTGGTCCTAACTCTCACTGAAATCATCTCCCCTCTTTGCAGTATAGACACCCAGAGCAAAGTGGAGAGCTGTGCCAGCCAATCAGAATGTGATTTGGATTGGCCTGGGCGTGGCCAAGAGGCCCATGTAAACAGTGATATCGATGCCATCTCATTTTTTCTAATCTGATTCGCCCGGGACCTGATGGCAAGCAGCTGTATGTGAACGTGAGGGTGCCGATCTGGAATCGAATTCTTTATCTCTGCATGATGGATGTCCTCCAAGCTGAGCCTGCCTGCAATCAGTTAGCAGGAGGAAGTTAAATTGGTAGTGTCTGTATGAGAGAGGCTTTTCTGTGTGTGTGTGTGTGTGCATACGTGTGTGTGTGTGTGCGTATGTGTGTGTGTGTGTGTGTGTGTGTGCGTATGTGTGTGTGTGTGTGTGTGTGTGTGTATGCGAACGCACAGGGTTGTTGAAGTATGAGTGTGACTCAGGTGTTCTCCTTGGTGTCCTGCACGCCCGGTGCGTTGATGTTCTGAGTCACCCTCGCAGGTAGGTGACCTCGCTCTCCCCCGGCAGGTAAAGGGCCCGAGACGCTGTTCGCCGGTCAGAAGCTCAACGATAACGAGTGGCACGCCGTCAAGGTGGTGCGCCGCGGGAAGAACCTGCAGCTGTCCGTCGACAACGTGACCGTCGAAGGTGAGCTCCCGCCTCTCTTAACCCTTCAACCTGAGCAGATCCACGGAGGACATCTTCTCTTTTGGGAGGATCCTCTGTGAGAAACACCACAGAGAACAGTTTCAAGTGGGGGGAGAGAGAGAGAACAGGGGTAAAGCCCCTGGAGCAGTTTATGGGGCTTGCTCAAGGGCCCAATGGCAGGGTTATTTTTCATTTGGGGACCCGGTTTCATCTCTCCAGAGTCAGGTCAGCTTCTCTATGTGCTGACCGTGGACTCCAACTAGCAACTCTACAGTTGCCAGTCTGACATTTTACCACTAGGCTACCCTGCCGCCCAAATAACATTTTTCATGATGGCGGTTGACCATCAGTCTCAATCCTGACCACACCCAATTCAGTCTCACTCCTGGTCTCATACAGTATTCATCAGCATTATCTATGACTACACTTAAATTCTTATGGTCAACTATCGGTCAGCTTTATTTATGAGTGCACTTTTTGCAATGTTACTGAAAGCCAAATCTCACTCAAGGACTTAATGATGGGTAAATATAATTTTTGACCACACTTCATTCAGCTTTAGTGAAGGCCAAACCTTATTCGACCTTACTTGTGGTCAGAAAAATGTCTGCCCCACTCAATCTTATTCAACCACATCCATCCTAGTGGTAGTTCCACTGTTGCAGCGGTCAATGTTTTGATAGCATATGTTAATAATTTGGAGTCATCAAGCCCATCGTTTAGTGAAATTTCACAGAAGGGACAAACCGCCATAACCATTTTTAATTATCAGTGTACAATGTAGCGTTTGGGTCCACGTTCCCGGTTCTGACGGACTTTCGACATCCCCCCCAGGCCAAATGACGGGCGCCCACACGCGGCTGGAGTTCCACAACATCGAGACGGGCATTATGACGGAGCGGCGCTTCATCTCCGTGGTCCCCTCCAACTTCATCGGGCACCTGCAGGGCCTGTCGGTCAACGGCGTGCCCTACCTGGACCAGTGCAAGAACGGCGACATCTCGTACTGCGAGCTCAACGCCCGCTTCGGCATGCGGCACATCATCGCCGACCCCGTCACCTTCCGGACCAAAGGCAGCTACCTGGCGCTAGCCACCTTGCAGGCCTACGCCTCCATGCACCTCTTCTTCCAGTTCAAGACCACCTCCACCGACGGCCTGCTGCTCTACAACAGCGGGGACGGCAGCGACTTCATCGTGGTGGAGCTGGTCAAGGGGTGAGTGCGTTCGTTAAGCTCGTTAAGCTCGTTTGCTCGTTAAAGGGTGAGTGACGTCATCGCGGTGGAGTGAAATGCTTTTAGGACGTTCTAGCACTGCTCCTTGAGGTCAGACCTAGGAGCCTCCCAAA
>NC_083762.1:15616119-15758619 GCF_963514075.1 Conger conger | reverse complement strand
AATAGAGAGGCGTACGGCGTCAGTTACAAATGAGCAGAGTGTCCTTGCTGCCGTGACCGGCTCCCGGGACGGAGAGACGACGGCTTTCAAACCGCCGTTTGTTCTCCGCATGAAAGCGGAGATGAGAGAGAGGGAAGGATGTTTTCGGTTTGATTTCCTTTCCGTTCCGCGGGCCCGGCTTTCCAACGCGCCGGTCGGTCTGCGCGGGGTCGAGGGCGACAGCGGCGTCCGGGCAGAGCTGGCAGAGAGGGGCTGCCACAGAGACCAGCCCGTCAGGGACCAGCCTCTCAGAGACCAGCCTGTCAGAGACCAGCCTCTCAGAGACCAGCCTGTCAGAGACCAGCCTCTCAGAGACCAGCCCGTCAGAGACCAGCCCGTCAGAGACCAGCCCGTCAGAGACCAGCCCGTCAGAGGCGTTGTTTAACCCATTAGGGGCCAAGACGCCCTGTAGAAAACCCATAGAAACACAATGCGTTTCAACGGTCGTGTGTCTTGAAAAAAATACAACGCTGGCGTCACATCCGCCTGTTAAGGGAGATGTAACGTGCAGGTCACACCCGTCTGTTGAGGGAGTTGATGTAACGTGCAGGTCACACCCGTCTGTTGAGGGAGTTGATGTAACGCGCAGGTCACATCCGTCTGTTAAGGGAGATGTAACGCGCAGGTCACATCCGTCTGTTAAGGGAGATGTAACGCGCAGGTCACATCCGTCTGTTAAGGGAGATGTAACGCGCTGGTCACATCCGTCTGTTAAGGGAGATGTAATGCGCAGGTCACATCAGTCTGTTAAGGGAGATGTAATGCGCAGGTCACATCCGTCTGTTAAGGGAGATGTAACACACAGGTCACATCCGTCTGTTAAGAGAGATGTAACACGCAGGTCACATCTGTCTGTTAAGGGAGATGTAATGCGCAGGTCACATCCGTCTGTTAAGGGAGATGTAACACGCAGGTCACATCTGTCTGTTAAGGAAGATGTAACATAGGTCACATTCGTCTGTTAAGGGAGATGTAACGCGCAGGTCACATCCATCTGTTAAGGGAGATGTAACACGCAGGTCACATCTGTCTGTTAAGGGAGATGTAACACGCAGGTCACATCCGTCTGTTAAGGGAGATGTAACACACAGGTCACATCCATCTGTTAAGGGAGATGTAACACACAGGTCACATCCGTATGTTAAGGGAGATGAATGATGGCCTCCGAGCCGGATAGGGGGGCCCCGTTGAGGGGACTCTATTCTTACTCATCCTGGCTGTGTTCAGGGTCGCCAGCCTGGGATGTGTGAAACTGTGTGGATGTAGGACTGCTAGGGCCCTGAAATAAATAAACTTTCTTTAAATTGCACATAAAATGGCGACAACAACCAAAGAGTTAGTATCTGCAGCAGCCCTGTGTATTTGCATAATCGTCATTAAGGGATTGTGGTAATGGGCAGTGTTCTCCGTAATAGGTGCACTCTGATGTCTGTACAAGTAAATCTATTGCAGTGAAGCACATCTTCCAAATTCTGCAGATCCCTGTGATGCAAGATGTGAGATTTTCTGTTAACAAGAGAGTGGAAAATGTAGAAATCTGCTAACAAGTTGGAAATGCTAGGTTCTAAATAATATTTCTTGTTAGCACATTCTCGGGAGCAGATGTTTCTAAAAGCAGGACTGGGTGAGACTGAATGTTCCCATGAAATCAAGGAAATGCAGAAACTGTGATATCTGTCCTGTGATGTAAATCTACTGCAAGGTAGCGCTGTAAAATGTAAAGATCAGGGCTCCATGCTGACATTTATTTACAATAATCTCAAATTCAGGAGCTCTCTATTACATCCAAATTGTTAGATCCTACTGAAAGTGATTTCATTTGTCAAGCAAACAGTAACTTAACATAAGCTAATATTTTAATTGAGAGAAAAGAAAAAGATATTAAGTCTTGTTAATATGGTAAGTAATTTTCTTTGCATTATAGCACACATCCATATTCAGGAGGACATGCCCTACACCATACACATGCACTGGGGCAGTACCCTGTTGGTACAGGTCCATAAAATTGCCCCCTGCCTGTAATAGTATATCATTCATTTGTACCTTTTTTTTGCTTGGAAAACGTTTGTACCCGAAGAGAACATTGCTGTACTTTCAGGGGTACATTTTGGGAAATGTTGATCCCTGAAGAACAGAAATGTACCTCCTCTGTCACTTTATTTGTGGAAGTGTGAAACAGGGTCACGGCAGAGCCCTAAGGACAGTGCTCAGCAGAGCGGAGTCTGGCGCAGGGGAGAGGGCCCTTCCGGGATCTGAGTCGGGCGATCTCTCCGATCCCCCGTTCGGATTGGGAAGCTTCCGGCAGACGTGGGAATCAGGCGTTGCGACAGCGCGCCTCCGTAGGGTGTTTATCTGCGGACGGAGTGACAGCTGTTGACGGGAGCCGGAACAGACGGGATCGGAATCCACGGCTCCTGAAGAGGGGACAGACAGTTTCTGGAGTTAGCATCGGAGGCCCAAACCTACCCTCTGGATGTTGGCCTATAGGGGCAGGGCATGCGTCCGGAGGCACACTCTTATTGGCTGATGCCCTGCTGGGCGGGGAGTTGAAACACCAATCAGGAACCAGGACTGTGCCCAGGGTTCAGTTCAGTTCACTGTGCTCAGCTTTCACACTGCCGTTACAAGTTTTTTGTTCTTGCAATCTTTTTTCTCTTAAATAGAAAATATTAGTTTGTTTTAAGTCTGTTTGCTTGACAAGTAAAGTTTTCTTTCCCCATCTTGAGAATCTTAAAATTAGTCTTGGAACCGTCTCATCTCCGTGGCAACTGTTTAGTCTTATTTAGCAGAGAAGTAATCGAAATGGAAACATAAGACTGAAATAATTGTTGAGATTGACTTGTGTTTTTGCAGTAGTCACTAAACCCCAGTGCTCTCCACGGGAGAAGTCTGGGGTCCCAGCCTAGTGTAAGAGACATAAGGCTTATTGAACGACTTCTTTCTAAATGTGACAGTTGGCCATTTTAGACACGCATATGGCGCACAATTCCCTTTTTTATGGCTGTCAAAGTAATGCAGCAGTTTAAAGTGTGCTAAGCGTAGTCAAAATGATTATTTCTGCTACGCCAACTTGGTGCTGTAAATGTATTCACTTGGTGCTATTGTTTAGATTTTTACATTTATGTTTTTTCCATCTGAGATTGCTTGTTGGTGACAGAGGCTGCATTGCATTTTTCTTTTTGTTCAGAATTCTAAGTGAGTGTTCTAGAACTCTTGAACACTAGATCTAGAACATGGCTTTCAGTCAGCAGTAGTGATTGTGACATCAGCATTAGAATGTCCACTTTGTGATCTCACACCATGGCTGCTTGCTGAGACAGTGTTGTGAGGTACCAGGGGTACATCTGCTTTATGGACACGACTGGTGGGAGGGTGTGGAGCATTTCAGTGACAGGGAAGGCAAATGGCATGCTGGGTAGAACGGGGGGGGGGTGTAATATTTGAGCTCTAGTGAGAGTTAAAGGGAATAATGGAATCAAGGAAAGATGTGAGTGATCAAATGCCCAATAGAACAACAAGACAGTCCTGATAATGTCTGTATTTATCATAATTCATTTTCTCGATCATATAAATTATGAAAGTCCAAGACAAGCATATAAATTGAATTTCTTCATGTGGCAGCCATGGCCCTCCCTGTTTATTTGCACAATATCTTTAATGGAACATAACCAAAATAGGATTTAACATAAGTGTGCTTGCATTGTGCAAAATCTGTTTAAATAAAACATGCTACTGAGTGGTAGCTTGTCTGTTTTTCCGTTACTGGATTTCCTGAAAGCGTGGTCATCTGGTTAATTCACACTTTTTGCTCATCTCAATATAAAACCATGGGAATCAGCTGTCCAGAGGTTAACAGAACATTCTAGAGCAGGGATCATCAAATCACGGTCCTTGAGGTCCGAGAACCACTGGTTTTCCATTCATTTGCCTGGGAGTCAGGCATAAAGACATTCTGGCCAATCAGCAACACTAATTCTTCAGCTAATTACCCGGGAGAAAAGAAAAGCAGGGCTGGATTTGGAACTGAAGCTTCAAGTTGCAGTGGTTCATCATGAACTGGGCATTGTGTTACTAGCATTCGTTTGCTGGAGTTACAGTTTGAAAGCAGTCTAAATGTTTTTGCCTAAGGGTCACTGAAAAAGTATACATTTATTGTGTCCATTATGAACAGTTACCGAGGTGCGTGCTCTCTTGAACAGAGGATGAAAGAACATTTTTCTTCAGTGTGCTGTGAGGAGTTTGAAAGCCAATCTAAAGCTCCAGGGCAGTAATTAGTGATGTAAAAATATCTGGGATACTTCGGATTACCGGGAGACTTAAACACCGCATTAACACATCAGTAGCATGGGTCTAGTCCTCGTGGCAAAGTTGGGAGGAAGTCCCAACACAAACAGAAACAGCACCAATCTGTCAAGCTGCAACTTAATGAGGGCCATTTTTTTATTACTTTTTAATGTCTTTTTTTATGATGGGGTGTAAAATTTGTTTAATGCATTGTAGAGTAGGATTTTTGGAAGTCAGTGATCTAGAACATCTTGGCTTCCGATTGTTACTAATTGTTTACATTTTATTGTTACATCAGCATTAGAATGTTCAGTCATGAACATTCTTTGCTTTTAGCTGCCAGTAGTGATTGTTACATCAGCATTAGAATGTTAGGTCATGAACATTGTTTGCTTTTAGCTGCCAGTAGTGATTGTTACATCAGCATTAGAATGTTAGGTCATGAACATTCTTTGCTTTTAGCTTCCAGTAGTGATTGTTACATCAGCAGTAGAATGTTAGGTCATGAACATTCTTTGCTTTTAGCTGCGACTAGTGCTTGTTACATCCGCATTGGAAAGTGCAGTCAAGAGCGTTCTAATGCTATATTTGTGACCTCACAGCATAAAGAAGATGAAATTAGATGAACTGCAGTATATGTACAGTGCTGAAAAAGATAAAGTGCGTGTTGATATAGCACGTCACCCCTATCTGTGAGAATCTCGGATGCTGATCCATTTTGTTTCTGGGTATCTTTGAATCTTCTGGTCCTGGTGTTTTCTCTTTTTTGCAGAATAAATTAGAGAGTGTATTTATGGACGGGATTGATTTAAGTGAAAGTCTCCCCGGAGGAGCTGTCAGAACTCCCCAGGCTGATGCGCTAGAGCCCCTTGCAGGAGGCGCCTCCAGTGCCGTCTCCGGGCCATCAAAGCAGACGCCGGCTGCACTGTAAACCCAACGCTGCGACAGGAGTTCACCTGCTTTACTCTGAATGGCACACTGGTGCTGTGTGCGGTGACGGTGTATTAAGAACATAAAGCCAGTTTGGGGTTATCTGGGCCCAGAAAATGACACATTTCTCTGCTTCTGAATCATGATTCCGTCCTGTAGCTGGTACGAGTAAGGGCAGGGTGTCTATGCTGTGTGCTACTAGGGCTGCTTGATATGAGGAAAATATGCGACATGCCATAACGTTGTTGAATATTGTGATGACCATATGACTCGCGATAAATATACAAATATTGAAGTGTGCGCAGTTCTGCTTTAGGTACACTGCTAACATAGACCCCAGGCAATGAATAGCCTGTGCTTTTATTGAACCAATTGCACCTGAACATCCAGTCAATTTAAATAAATACTATTGATGTGTTTATCTTGCATGTTCATATCTCGATGCTGATAAATATATGATTTATCATGCAGCCCTAATTGCTGCTTAAAGAGAATGCTGACAGTTTTGCATAAGTTCTCAGCGGATTCTCTGGTGTCTGTGAGCTGACTCCGGTAAGATGGGCTCATCAGGATGCAGGCTGTGTATGCAGCTAAGAGGCTCTTTTTTCTATCTCCTCTTGAAGGCTCTGACAGAATCCCATCATTGACCACCACCCCACCCGTTAATACATGCTGCTTCAGTATTGATTTAGGGTTGGGTGTGTGATTGTGTGTGTGTGTGTGTGTGCACGCATGTGCCTGTGTGTACTTGAGTGTGTGACAGAGATAGAGTGTGTGTCTGTGGGTGTGTGTGTGTGTGTGTGTATGTGTGTGAGTGCATATTTGTGTGCATGAGTGTGTGACAGAGATGGAGTGTGTGTGTGTGTGTGCATGTGTGTTTGTGTGTGTGAGAGTGTGTGATTGTGTGTGTGTGTGTGTGTGTGTGTGTGTGTGCACGCATGTGCCTGTGTGTACTTGAGTGTGTGACAGAGATAGAGTGTGTGTCTGTGGGTGTGTGTGTGTGTGTGTGTGTGAGTGCATATTTGTGTGCATGTGTGTGTTTGTGTGGATGTGTGTGCGCGCGCATGTGCATGTGTGTGCATGAGTGCGTGACAGAGATGGAGTGTATAAGTGTGTGCTTGTGTGTGTGTGTGTGTGTGTGTGTGGGTCTGTGTGTGTGTGTGGAAGGGAGGGAGAGTGGTATGGAGGGAGGGATTTCACAGTGTTTGAGGGGTTTAAGTGAATGGGGCAGTACAGACACCGGCTCCTGGAGTCTGAGACGAGTCTCTTTCCCACTGAGCTGTCTGCTCTGCCAGGTTTGCCTGATGCCTTTTCTCCAAGTATAACCGACTACAGATTATACTGTACACACAGACTCACGCACTCACACACACTCACACGTACACACAGACGCACACACTCACTCTCTCTCTTATACACTCACACATACACACACACACACACACACACACACTGCTGTCTGGCCACTGGAAAGGAGCCGTGCCTCACGTCTGAATCTTTCCAGAAAACAATCAATCGGCTTTCTGTGAGCCTGCCAGGACTGAGAGCACAGAGTATCTCATTAGTCACTACTCTCACTATTCTCTCACTACTCTCCCACTATTCTCTGACTATTCTCTCACTATTCTCTTTTCTGATATGTTTTTGTTTTTTTAGTCTCAGTCGGTGTTCTCAACCTCCATGGCTTTCAGTCACCAGCAGTGATTGTTACATCAGCATCAGAATGTTCAGTTAAGAACATTCTAATCACATATTTGTGACCTCACACCTGATTGACATCTATTTGACGTAGAGGTAGCCAGAAAAGGGTAGGCTGATATCACGATTGGGGAGGGGGCCGAGTGGATTGCTCTCAATCTTTATAGGGCCACAGAACATGCCTCTCCACCAGTTTCTACGCCAATTTCATACTGTAAATGTTGAAATAATAGATTTAAATATTCCACTAAAGTAGGCATACAGACACACTCGTTCACAGCTCTGGGCTGTAATTATCCTTTAAGTGGTTAAATTGGGGGGTGGCAGGGACTTTATATAAACAGCAAAGCAATATTGTTGCGCCTCCTGTGCTGTCTACTCGTGGTGCAATGCTGATCTCTGTTCACTGAAATCAGGGAACACCCTGCGCCAGGTCTCTCCTCGTTACTCTGTCCAAAGCTGGGGACTTAATCCTGAGCTTTACAAAGCCCGAGACTTAATCCTGAGCCTTACAAAGCCCGGGACTTAATCCTGAGCTTTACAAAGCCCGAGACTTAATCCTGAGCCTTACAAAGCCTGGGACTTAATCCTGAGCCTTACAAAGCCTGAGACTTAATCCTGATCCTTACAAAGCCCGGGACTTAATCCTGAGCTTTACAAAGCCTGAGACTTAATCCTGAGCTTTACAAAGCCTGAGACTTAATCCTGAGCCTTACAAAGCCTGAGACTTAATCCTGATCCTTACAAAGCCTGAGACTTAATCCTGATCCTTACAAAGGCCGGGACTTAATCCTGAGCCTTACGAAGCCCGGGACTTAATCCTGAGCTTTACAAAGCCCGAGACTTAATCCTGGGCCTTATAAAACCCAGGATTTAATCCTGAGCCTTACTAAACCCAGGACTCTATGGTCTAACAGCCTATTAAAATACATTCCATTTTCATGTTACAGAGAAAATTAGCTTGATGCACAAGAAAATTGGTCTCTTGTTTTCAAGACGAACACAATTAGAAAAAGGGATTGGGAAAGTGGGAATCAGGCCTTCTTATTTTGCAGATGGGATCTTATCTTCAGGCATTGGGCAGTCTGTTATTCTCCGATGTGAGTGTGCTCTGTCCAAGGGCATGTCTGCAATCCAGATGCAAAGGCTTGGACACACACATACACACATACACACCGTAAACACTCACACCATACACACACACACACACACACACATTTATATAGCATACACACACATACAGTACACACCTGCATATGCAGTACACACACACACACATACACCCTACACACATACATGTGTACAGTACTCACACATGCATTTACAGTACACACACACACACACACACCACACACACACATACATGTATACAACATACACACATACATGTATACAGAACCCATTTATACAGCATACACACACAGACACACATTTACACAGCATGCTGCACACACACACACACATATGCAGTACACACACGCATACAGTGTAGACACACACACACGCACACACACACACACACACACGCACACACACACACGCACACACACACACACACACACACACACACATTATTCTGCACACAAACCAGCACCCACAAAGACATTCTACAAAAGGAGAGCAGCACAGTGTCAGAGCTCCTTTTATTGAATCTCTTATAAAGGGAGGTAAGGAAAGTCAAAGGGCTTTTTTCAGGCAGGGCTTCTGAGGCAGGAACTCACATTCCTTGCACAGGAACTTTAAATCTTAGAGGTTAGATCTTGTTTCAGGCATTGTGCATGCCATATTTCATGAACATCAGGTAGGCTGTCTAGGAAGATAGATTTTTGTTCTATCTTTTACAAAATGTCAAAGTTGGGAAAAAAAGGAAATCCGCGTTCTTCCAAAATAGATTTTTATGTTTTTTGTTCGAGTTATTCAGGGACTAAGCAGTTGCTTGAAATCAGCGTGCCACATAAGCAAGTTTCTTGTATGGGTTTTTCATAGAGCAAACAGGCCTCTTAAAAATGACTGTAAGAGTCCTGTTGGCAGACATGTTCTTTGTAAGGAGCAGGACCTACTCGCATTCTAATGATCTAAATACTCCAACGGGTCTGAAATTATGACTGCTTTCAATGAACCGGTACGTATAGAGCAGGGGTCTCCAACCCTGGTCCTGGAGAGCTACTGGTTCTGCTGGTTTTTGTTTTCACCTTAAAATCAGCACCTGTTGAGACCCAGGTAACCAGGTGAGGTGAGTTAATTAATTAAATTAGAGCAGTTGATTATAGTTAATTGCAGGGTAAGAACGAAAACCAGCAGACCCAGTAGCTCTCCAGGACCAGGGTTGGAGACCACTGGTATAGAGCAACCAAAGAACCAACTGACACCAAGCAAAAACACTCTTCCCTCTCTCTTCACCTCAGCTGGTGTGTGGTGAGTGTTCCGGCACAAAATGGCTGCCGTCGCATCAACCAATCGCTGGGTGCTACGCATTGGTGGTGTTTGAAATGAGTTTCCCCCTCTTCACTGTAAGCTCTTTGAATGTCTAGAAAAGCACTATACAGATGTAATGATCTATCTAAGATCACTCCATTTTGAAAGCCCCCTCTATCAATGTTGCACCTTTCCGTGAAACAGCCAGGTTCTGTTGTGGACTGGAAAGGCGGTGAAAGTCAGAATAATAATTAGACTTGCAAACACAAACTCTGTGGTGCTTTCATCATAATCAAAGTTGTGCTGAAAAACACCATGAAATACTTTCTGCGCATAATTGCTGTTTGTGAACACAATGCCAGCGTTCCCTTTGATAAGTGCTTTTCTATTATAAAAGTAGGTAATTGTATTGGTGTAATGATTAAGCTCCGTCTTTGCAGTGAGGAAAAATTATGCGTTTCTTATCGTGCATCTCCCCAGCATGCTGTGCTACAGATTTCTAAAAGAAACAGTTTAAATGTTTAAACTGTACTCTAGGCTGGGAAATAGGCGGTAAGGGCGTATAAGTCTCTGTTTACAGGCCGCTGAAAGTGTAAACGGTTCTCCCTGTGGCTGGATGTGATTGGCTGGGTGGGTTTGCCCACCTTCATTAATCATTGGGACTAATGAACTGTCTTATGCTGACTCTGGGTTTACACCTCAGATAAAAAGCCGACTGTATCACCCCACTAAGATTCACTTAATTGTGCTTATTGACTCCCAGCTCAGCCGCCTCAAAGGCAATCAGGGACTTTTATTTATTTATTTTATTTTTGGGGGGAAAATTGGTGTACCAGAGACCCCTTCTGGACTGGCAGCTACCGCTACATCATAACGGGGTCGACGCAGGGCAGGTTGCCCCCGGTTACCGCAGATTAAATTATGTCCTGGCGCTGCTTCGCCAGACGCAACCCGACTCGCCCTGCGTGAAAAGGAAAAGCAGAAACGGAGTGGAAAAGAACCAGGCTCGCCCGGAGAGCGAGGGAAGTCGTCCTGGGTGAGAGACGCACCTGCCATTTTGGGGAAGAGAGAATTTATTTCACTGCCCGTATTCGGCGATGGAGTGGGAGGAATGTCTTCAATGAATTTGAAAAATATGTTTTTGAGAGGAGCCTTTCAGTCCCAAGAGTGCCATACAGTATGGCACTCGAGCATAACTACCGTAAAATCCCCAGAGTACCATGGTGCTCTCGATCTAATACCTTTTCAACCTAAATCTAAATAACTGCTATAGTTGGTTTGAGCCCCGAGTAACACCCCACAAAATGTTCTCAATTTACTCAATTTTCGGAAACCAGAGCCAAAACCCCTTGTGATTGCGGTGGAGCCACTTCATATCGGACTAAGTTTTAAAGCTGGAATGCATCTTGGCTGTTTGTACCATGCAAGCATCTTAATCATTAGACCTTACACCTCAATCATTGTTCTCTGCGTTTCATTGAACAACCGAGGTTCCCTTAAAAGGCCAGTCTTCCGTACTTTAAATAACGTAACATAACGTGATGGTGAGAACAGGCCGTTCAGCCCAGCAATGCCTGCCCTTTCTACCACTAAAGTGTACCTACTGCTTAGTTTTCCCAAAAGCGCGATAGTGTCTAGCACCATATCAAGCCTGGTCTTCAAAACCCCCGGCGTTTCTCCCTCCACTACATGACCTGACAAGCTATTCCGTTAAGAACCTCTTTAACGCCGTATGAACAACGCCTTTATTAAAACCACATTCTTTTGTGAAGGATCTTGCCACAGAATATTGCCTATGGCGCTTATCAGAAAAAAATACAAATGAATTTCTGCGATTCATCCCTCTTTGTTGTGGCGTATTGCCTCCTTTACCTTCCGTTTATGCCTAATTGGCTGCTGTATTGAGTTTCCAAAAACAAAACGGTGTGTTTCAGCCTCCCCCGGCTCAATGATTTAGGAATAATTGGCGCTTTAAAGTCTCATCGCCGCCCCTTTAGATCCCATTATATTAAATGGAAATTAATGTCGCATTTTTTACAATTATTTGATTCTTTGTGCTTTTTTTTTTTTTCTCGTCACCACAATGATGCTTTTTGGATTTAACCTTGACCTTTTTTGTAATGGATGATACAGCTTAATTTTATAACATAATTAAGCTTGTTCAAATCCGTTAATTGCAAGACTGTTGAAATAATCTCCCCCCATTATCAGCGACAAGTGCTGTGTTACGAGAGCGAAAATCGTGCTAATCGTGCTAATGCACTGCCGAGATCCGTCTACGCTGTTAAAAAAACGCGTTGCTTAGCAGGGCAACCGGCGCCGCTTTTGATTGGCTGTGCTTGCGCCGAATATAACAGCCAATGCCCGCAGATTTGATTGTTAATTTCAGTGCCCGTAAACCACTTTGTGAAAATTTCGAATGAATTTAAACTCAAATTAGGTGCACATTTCGAATTGTATTTGGAAGGTGAAACTGCTCTTATTCATTTTTGTCCCTAGACGAGCCTGGGGTGCTATTTTAGTTGTGGTCTGGCAGTTTTTTTATTCTCCAGTCAGTCAGACAAACAATCTTTTCTGTGAGTCAGGCTCCACAGCTCACCTGGAATAACCCTTCTGTGAAAAGAACAGATGCTTTTGAAAATACAGTGTGAATTACAGCAGTGTCACAGAAGTGTAATGGGTATATACGGTATATATCTGAAAGTGGGGGAAAATTATACCCGAATATTGTGAAGTGTTTATGTATTTTAAAAATGTTATATGCCTGTAAATGAGGCGCTCTCGTAATGTAATTTTCACCCCTAATCGACCAATGGAGCAAGCGCTAATATGTCTGCGTAGTAGCACAGATACCATTTGTTGTTTGGTGAATATGGCTATGTACAGATATAGAATGAGAAGTTGTTAAAATAATACTTTCCATGACAGCAGATTATAATGCACCTGACGCAAAGGGCTTTCCGCGGACTAAAACAGCCGGGAACCCTGGTTGGCATCAGAATCAGCAAACAGTTTAGAGGCTAGAGAGAGGTCCCCCATTACCATGGCAAAGGTACTGGCAAACCCTGGTAAACTCTTGTAAACACTGATAAACCCTGGAAAGCCCTGGTAAACTCTGGTAAACTCTGGTAAACCCTGGTAAACTCTGGTAAACCCTGGTAAACTCTGGTAAACTCTGGTAAACCCTGGTAAACCCTGGTAAACTCTGGTAAACCCTGGTAAACTCTGGTAAACCCTGGTAAACTCTGGTAAACCCTGGTAAACTCTGGTAAACTCTGGTCTTGATGCACTGCAGTGGCTCCACTTACAGCAGATTGGGTTTGGATTGATCAGCAGGCATCTGCGTAATGGCTATCGACCACCGTGTGTGTGTGTGTGTGTGTGTGTGTTTGCGTGTGTATGTGTGTGTGTGCGCATGCCTGTTTGTGTGTGTGTGTATGTGTGTGTGCGCGTGCGTGTGTGTATGCGTGTGTGTGCGTGTGTATGTATGTGTGTGCGTGTGTGTGTGTGTATGTGTGTGTGCACATGTGTATGTGTGTGTGTGTGCACGTGTGTGTGTATGTGAGTGTGTGTGTGTGTGTATGTGTGTCTGTATATGTGTATGTGTATGTGTGTATGTGTGTGTGTGGGACCAGTTCCACTATTACTGCTATTGTATGTCACCTCCATTTTCTTCCTCCTTCTCCTCTCTCTAACTATCCAACCTGCATTTTAGCTCTTCTTCTGATAAACACATGTATATTTTTATATGAGCAGTGAATAGGATTTTACAGCTGCTTTACAGCCCGATAGCAGCCCCGGTCCTCCGGCCGGGAACGGTGAAATCCGTCAACACACGCTGCAGGTGGAGACATTCCCTCGTGCAGGATTGCGTTTAAACCTCACTAAAGCACTCACGCCGATCCTTTGAGGGGAGCTGTCAATCACTGCCAGACCGAGCCCACTTCTGAGCGTGATGGATTTCACACTGTTTGAGTTTAATGCCGTTTCCTGCGGCATTTACTATGTCTTTATTGTGCCCCCAAAGTCCTCTATAAAAACCCCACCATTACTGAAATATCATGTGTGCGGATTCACAGGTGTGACACATTTCCTGTTTTTCTGAGAAGGAGAGGGAAAGAGAGAGAGAGAGATACTTTTGCAGCTGATGCATCTCATTGCTTATGCAACACAAGTTTACTTCTCCTGCAAATAAAGCACATTTAAATCTTGATACTTTTCCCCTCTGAGAGAGAGAGAGATAGATAGATAGATAGATAGAGAGGGAGAGAGAGAGATGGTAAATGGTAAATGGTTGGAATTTATATAGCGCCTTTATCCAAAGCGCTGTACAATTGATGCTTCTCATTCACCCATTCATACACACACTCACACACCATCGGTGACTGACTGCCATGCAAGGTGCCGACCAGCTCGTCAGGAGCATTTAGGGGTTAGGTGTCTTGCTCAGGGACACTTCGACACAGCCCGGGCGGGGGATCGAACCGGCAACCCTCCGACTACCAGACGACTGCTAGATAGAGAGAGAGAGAGAGAGAGAGAGAGAGAGAGAGAGAGAGAGAGAGAGAGAGAGAGAGAGAGAGAGAGAGAGAGAGAGAGAGAGAGAGAGAGAGAGAGAGAGAGAGAGAGAGAGAGAGAGGAGAGAGGAGAGAGAGAGAGAGAGAGAGAGAAGAGACTCTAGACCTCTTATGACTATACTCGATCTGATCATTATCACACCAAGTCTGTCCCTCTCTTTTCACACTGGTACACACAGTTTCACAGACATCACACTAACATTCTATCCACTCCAACTGTCCCTAACTCACCTCTACACACATCCTCCTCTCATCTCTCCTCTCCCACCCCTCACTCCTCCCCCATCTCCTTCACTCTCTCTCTCTCTCTCATTCTCATCACTCGCTCTCATCTCTCTTGATCAATGACTAGCCTTGAGTGCTTGGACTGATTGTCTTTTCTCTCTTCTTCTGTGTTCTGGCTCTTCTGGCGATGGTGGTCTGCACACATATGTGTGCGTGTGTGTGTGTGTGTGTGTGGCTGTGCACGTTTACCTGTGTGTACTATACGTGGTATTTAAATGGTTTCCCTCGTCAGATGGGGTGTCCTTAGTTCGGGCTCCTTGGTTGAACTGTTAGATTCGGTACCCAGACAAATGTCATTTCCAGGTTAAAGTCACTTCAAGGTACAGAAACATTATTTGCAAGATTTCCAGACAGGCAGCACAGTTACCTGCTAGGATGAACAGTTTTGCTGTCTAGAGAATGAATGCCTGGGAGCGGTGCATTTCCCTGTCTGGGGTACAAATGCTGCTTGTTAGTTCAACACACAGCAGCCAATGCACTTGCTTTATATGTGAACACATATTCACCCATATATCCACCTTACCGTGTTTGACGTTAATGTGAGTGAGATCAACTTTTGATAAAAGAAAATTCCTTCCATGTTTGTGTGTGGAGAGGTGTTGTTACAGGGACGGGGTAGCCTGAAGCGTAGTGGTTATGGTACGTGACTGGGACCGGGTGGTTTGATCCCCGGGGTAGTCATAAGATCCACACAGCTGTTGGGCCCTTGAGCAAGGCCCTGGACCCCACATTGCTCCAGGGGGGATCGTGCCCTGTGTAGTCGAATCAACTGTAAGTTGCTTTGGATAAAAGTGTCAGCCAAATTACATGTAATGCAATGTTACGTGTGTTGAGCTGAATAACACAGGGAATAAGGCGGGCTGTCTTAAAATCAGTGCACTGTTTTTGTACATTGTTCACGGAAAACAAAAACAATGGTAAGGTTAGGTAGGTTTTTTTTTCCAGGAATGAAAAGTTGACCAGTGAGAGCAGACCTGCCTTTGGTCAACAGTGCTTTCTTCTTCATTGATTCGAGGGGAGGAAACTGTAAACACAGATACAGGAGAATAAAAGTTTTCTCCAGGAGGTCCTTCCTTTGAGTTGAGCCTTGCCCTTGGTTATTGATTTTGTGTTTTGTGTTTTGTGTTTAATCCTGTTCCCAGGCAATGGCAGTCTGTCTGCTGTGTTTATTTGAGGAGAATTAAAGGGTGAAATGGATATGGTGAGTGAAATGGGTCTGGCTTTGAGTCTGAGGGATGCTGTTGCCTCTCCCTGTGCTTCAGTGGGCTGATCCGGGCTCCAATGCCCCTGTGGGCTGATCCTGGCTCCACTGCCCCTGGTGAACAGGTTGGGTAGAGAGGGGTGCAGGCTGGGAAGGTCAGTTGGGTCGGGTTTCGTACCGAAACCTGGTACCACTTTGGCACGGGTTCCCATAACTGCTGGGTAAAACTTGGAACACGGACTGAAGTAAAAAGAGTTTTACTCTGCGCAGTTATCCAGCTAACTCAGTCATCCTGCTTTGTGGGTTTTACTCAGTGCAGTTATCCAGCTAACTCAGTAATCCTGCTTTGTGGGTTTTAGTCAGTGCAGTTATCCAGCTAACTCAGTAATCCTGCTTTGTGGGTTTTAGTCAGTGCAGTTATCCAGCTAACTCAGTCATCCTGCTTTGTGGGTTTTACTCAGTGCAGTTATCCAGCTAACTCAGTAATCCTGCTTTGTGTGTTTTACTCAGTGCAGTTATCCAGCTAACTCAGTAATCCTGCTTTGTGTGTTTTACTCAGTGCAGTTATCCAGCTAACTCAGTAATCCTGCTTTGTGGATTTCAGTCACTGCAGTTATCCAGCTAACTCAGTAATCCTGCTTTGTGGGTTTTAGTCAGTGCAGTTAGCCAGCTAACTCAGTAATCCTGCTTTGTGGGTTTTAGTCAGTGCAGTTATCCAGCCAACTCAGTAATCCTGCTTTATAGGTTTTACTCTGTGCAGTTATCCAGCTAACTCAGTAATCCTGCTTTATAGGTTTTACTCTGTGCAGTTATCCAGCTAACTCAGTAATCCTGCTTTGTGGGTTTTAGTCAGTGCAGTTATCCAGCTAACTCAGTAATCCTGCGCTTTAAGCAGCCAGACAGACTCAGAACGGCGTTATTCGCATGCAGCCGGTGCAGTGTGTGCTGGCCTGTGGGTCAGCCCTGTGCAGGAGAAGCAGACCTGGCTGTTGCTGGTAGAGCTCCTGAATTAAGGCGTCTGCTGGAGGGGTGCGGGGTGTGTGTGGTGGGGGGGGGTGGTGCCGAGAGGTGATAGAAAAGCTTGTTCCTGTTCAGCTGGATCTCTGCAGGCCAAGAGTACTGTTCACCTGCTGAAAACAATGTGTAGGTGTGTGTGTGTGTGTGTGTGTGTGTGTGAGAGTGAGACACTGTGCATGTGTGTGTCCAGTTTCCTCCCTGGAGTATAGCCAAGTCTTGGTGTGTGTGCACGTGTGTGTCTGTGTGTGTGCGTATGACCTTGCAGTATGTGTGTGTGCGTGTGTGTGCGTGTGAGACACTGCAGGGTGTGTGTGTGTGTGTGTGTGTGTGTGTGTGTGTGTGTGAGACACTGCAGGGTGTGTGTGTGTGTGTGTGACACTGTGGGGTGTGTGTGTGTGTTTGTGTGTGTGAGACACTGCAGGATGTGTGTGTGTGTGTTTGTGTGTGTGAGACACTGCAGGGTGTGTGTGTGTGTGTGTGTGTGTGTGTGTGTGAGTGAGACACTGCAGGGTGTGTGTGTGTGTTTGTGTGTCTGAGACACTGCAGGGTGTGTGCGTGTGCGTGTGTGTGAGACACTGCAGGGTGTGTGTGTGTGTGTGTGTGTGTGTGTGAGACACTGCAGGGTGTGTGTGTGTGTGTGTATGTGTGTGTGAGAGACTGCAGGGTGTGTGTGTGTGTGTGTGTGTGTGTGTGTGTGAGTGAGACACTGCAGGGTGTGTGTGTGTGTTTGTGTGTCTGAGACACTGCAGGGTGTGTGCGTGTGCGTGTGTGTGAGACACTGCAGGGTGTGTGTGTGTGTGTGTGTGTGTGTGTGAGACACTGCAGGGTGTGTGTGTGTGTGTGTATGTGTGTGTGAGAGACTGCAGGGTGTGTGTGTGTGTGACACTACAGGGTGTGTGTGTGTGTGTGTGTGTGTGTGTGAGACACTGCAGGGTGTGTGTGTGTGTGTGTGTGTGTGTACCTGGTATGAATGAGTGCTGGCTCCAGCCCAGCTCAGGAGAGCTCTTTACGGGCGTGTGTGTCGCTCGATGCGTTCCCTGTTGCTCCCCCTCCGCTGCGCTGTGATTGGTCCCATCTCGCGGGCAGGTCCCACGGCCGTTCGTTAGCGTGCTGGGGCGGGGGGGAACTGATCTGAGGTCAGCTCGGGGTGGGGACAGAAACACACCTCGGTCATTACTGCTGACCGGAGTAAAACGTTTATAACGCGACGGAGGCTAAGGGTGTGGGACGGGGGTGGTGCTGGGGTGTCAGGGGTCCAATTAAAATCTCAATTACCACAGCCAATGACAAGCTCATTTAGAAGAGGTCCTCAGACGCACTGTGGAGGGAGCGGCGGGTTGGGAGAGGGTCCCTCGTTGTCGAATCGGGTGGAGCGCAACCGCTCCGAGCAATCCCAGCATGCTTCGCTTCACGCCCACGCGGTAGCACCTCTCGCGGAGACCCCCCCCCTAGCGGTTCCCCGGTCGTCAAGGAGACGAATCGCTGTCACCGCCGTCAAAACACGGGATCTCTCCCGGGCGCGAATCTCTCACTCCGCCAACGGGATTCGGGTCGAGCGCCAAAAAAGCCCTTTCCCCCCCGAGCGAGTTATTTACATTCCGCTGTCAACGGCGCTGTCAGAGCCTCTGCATCACCGGTCTCACGCCGCGTTCCCGCCCCCCGCGCCCCGCGCCTCAGCCTCCAGCCTCCGCGGCTCGGCTCGTAAAGACGCCTCCCTGCGCACGGCCCCGTCTGCGCTAATGAGCCTGCGGATATCGACCGCGAACGTGCTGCACATCCGGGGTTGCGTCACCCGGTAGCGTCGGCTTGGCAACCGTTCAGAGTTCCCTACATCGGTGCCGCAACACAACACCGGCGCAGCGCGGGTCGTGAATTATTAATCGACTCCCGGGGTAGGCTTATGAGAAACCGAAACCGGGGGATAGATTACGGACGGACGTATAGGGCCACGTGCTTGTATGTGTGCCTTGGGATATCCGTTGACCGTGTGCGGGCTTGGCGTATTCAAATAAAAGTTCTCCCCGGAGGCCATAGTCGACTGCAATGTAGAAACTGAGTGATCGTTGAACTTTGACCCTTCCTAGGCCCCTGGTTCCCAGAGATGGTCTCTGTTATCCAGAATGTGTTTGTGTTGAGTGTGTTTCCTGGCTGGTCCTCTCGGGAGTTCCTGTTTCGTATCATTGCATTTCTACGGTCTTTTCCTCTGAGTCAAAACAGTGAAATATTAATGTTATCTTTTTCTGTGAAGATCAAAAATAGTGTGTTGTTTTTTCCTTGTCTCCTGTGGTATTTGCGGTGGAAGACATTTTAATATAACGAGTAAATAGTGAATGAGTTGCTCTGTGCGAGTTTCTCTGAGGCTGCAACTCTTCAATATTAACAGATTTATTTCGCTGCGGATTAATATTTTCATGGCAAACGTGAAAGGCGCTTAGAAGAGGCGCTTTCTCCTTTATGCGTACCCCCATTCTGTCAGGTTTCTGGTCACTAACACAGGCACTTAATCATAGAACTTAATTAAATCTGACACGCATGCTAAGCTCAGCAGTCGTTACGACCTGATCAGTTTTCAGGTCGCAAAGGTCAAAGGTCACAGGAGCCCTTGATGGCTTTTCGATCTCCGTTCCCGGACTGTGGTTGGCTACACGCTTTGGGCTTGTGTGGGATTCTCCTGAGCCCCGTCAATTTATGAATAATGGGGTCAAAGGTCAGGATCTCATCTGAATTGTCTTGCTAATTTTCATTTAATTTTCACCATTTAATTCTCACAAATCATACTTAGAACCCCCCCCCCACACACACACACACACCTGTACATCCAAAATGTTCCAATCACATAGAAGGCTCCAGATTTTCTTTTTCCATCTTGTAGTCTATAACTGCTGCTAGTGTGGTTATGTCGACAAAATACAAATGTTCATATTATGTTCACATTATGAGCTAACGTTGTTTCCGAAGAGCTCATGTAGTGAAAATTTAAGGCGCACTCTAATGCATCCCAGTTAGCCGACGTGCTCCTAAATCATTTTTTCCAGTTAGTACTCATCCATTTCAGGAGGGAAGCTCCTGTAGAGCTACTGTAGAGTCCTGTATTAATGTTCCCAGAACATATCGGTGAGGATTCAATCTCCTTTCCTTCGACACTCCCGGAGCTCCAAATTCATCCCCCTACCCACTGAACTCCAGACTCCTACATTCCTCCATATGGACTTTCTAGTTTACCTACTAGTTTCATACAGTAAACCCATAGGCCAGCGGAGGATGGACATGCCCTTATAACCAGGTTCCTCCCGAGATTTCTTCCCATCAGGGAGTTTTTTTCTCGCCACTGTTTGAGGGTTTTTCTCCCCTAAGGGAGTCGTTTACCTCATATGGTATTGGGGGCTCAGGGCTGATATGTTTAATTTTCTCCTGTGTTACTCTGTAAAGTGTCTTTGTGACATTCTTCTGTGAAAAGTGCTATACAAAAATAAATTGAATTGAATTGGATTTGTAATATTTACACTTTGACAATAATAGTTTATTTATTTTCTTCAGAAAAGTAGCAAATGCAGCAGTCTTGAAAACTATCTCTGTCAAACTGAGTTGAAACTGTGAAGAGATGTTTGCATGAACTTGCAGGTCAAAGTTAAGGACCGTAGAGTTTGCATAGAGGCCGTTGTCCCCTCATATGTTTCTATACAGCGGTATTACTGGCTTTGTGCCCGTTGAATGGTTTCTACTGTGTTTCAGTGGTAATAAAGCGCTCGTGTGTTTGGCAGAATGTGTGTGCCACTTCAGGGGAGCTTAATGGCCCTTCTGGTAAACCTCGGAGCAGAACGCCGGCCCTAGAGTGTCATAATGTTATATTCCCCTCATAGAAACAGTGTCCTGTCCTGCATACTCTACATCCATCCATGGGGACTTTCTAGTTTACCTGAGATGTTACCATCTCAACCTGTAGGCCAATAGAGGATGGGCTTCCCTCTATATGCTATTTGGGGGAATTAGGTCTGGTGAGTCAGTCTGCTGTGACAGTTTGCTGTGAAAAGCAATGAATTGAATTGAATTGAATTGAATTGAATTGAATTGAATTGAATTGAATTGAATTGAATTGAATTGAATTGAATTGAATTGAATTGAATTGAATTGAATTGAATTGAATTGAATTGAATTGAATTGAAATGAAATGAAATGAAATGAATTGAATTGCCTTAGCCACTAAGCCGCAGGCAGCCCGTCGCCGCCTGTTGCAAACTGTTCAGCTCAGTTCATCACCTTCTGTTCAATGTCCGAAACATCGAATAAGCACTCTTTGCTGCATTATAAGTGTGCAAAGTTTGTCTTTACTGGGCAGTTGGGAGGTGAGACAGTCCTTGGTGAAGACCAGGTGTGTGACTCGTCAGCAGATTGGAGTGACAGTTGTTGTTCTTTGTTTGTTTCCTCTCTGGAATACTCGGGTTAGGGCCGCAGTGTCAGAGAGGCTCAGGAGACAGTGTGGGCACTTTGCTCCTCTCGCTCTGAAGGGTTGTTCTTACATCATTATCATTCAGCTTTTACCAGCCTGTGGCAATGACAGGATCACCATGTCCTGTTTCTGGACTGCTGCATATAACCCTGAAAAGCCCAATACACTCAAACACACACACACACACACACACACACACACACGCGCGCATACCCGCACAGTCAAACACACACACACACACGCATACATGCATAGTCAAACACACACACACACACACGCGCATACCCGCACAGTCAAACACACACACACGTACCTACACCTACACAAACACACACACACACATACATGCACAGTCAAACACACACACACACGTACCTACACCTACACAAACACACACACACACACACATACATGCACAGTCAAACACACACACACACACACAGACACGCATACACGCACAGTCAAACACACACACACGTACCTACACCTACACAAACACACACACACATACATGGACAGTCAAACACACACACACACATGCATGCACTCAGTCAAACACACACACACGCATACATGCACATACACACACACGCACACATACATACATGCACAGTCAAACACACACACGCATGTACCCACACCAACACAAACACACGCACACACACGCACGCACACACCTACACACTCATGTGCATGACCCTACACACACACACACATGCACAGTCAAACACGCACACACACACACACACGCATACATGCACAGTCAAACACACACACGCATGTACCTACACCTACACAAACACACACACACGCACGCACACACCTACACACACATGTGCATGACCCTATACACACACATGCACAGTCAAACACGCACACACACACGCACGCACCTACACAAACACACACACACACACACACACACACGCACACACATGCACACATATATTCACACACACAAACGGCAGTATTATTCACGCGATACCAGGCTCGCCCTCACAGTAATAAGGATTGCTACATTGCCACATTTTCAATACAGCCAGTCCTGCGTGCCATGACAATTCTCTTTGAATCGTTCAGCTTTTCTCAACTTTCAAATTATCCCAACTGCAGTTATCACAGTGTTGCAGAAGAAACATTCCCTCATCAAGATTGCCGTTCTAAAATAAAATACTGAATAAAAAAAAGACATAATGCCAGCACACTCAGTGGAGTGAGATACTGGGCTCGGATGTTTCCGCCTTGCTGATTAAACTCCCGAGGCCCTCTCTCCCTCTTTAGCGCACCCCAGGCCGAGGCGAAACCCGCAGCACCCCCCCCCCCCCCGCCTGCTCCGAGCCCCGCTCCCTCGGTCCTGGTCCCGACGGGCGTGTATCAGCGGGGGGGGATTAGCGCCGGGATGGGACAGAGCTCTCCGGCGTGTGATTTCTGTTACGCCCGCATTTCCGTTCGGAAGATAAACCCACCCCTGCACATTACGGAAGTATAACCTCCCCATTCAGACAGCACAACGGTGACTGACCCCGCGGTGGAAAACCCTCTTTTCACACCCGTCTTGGCCAAAGACAGGTGTCTTTGTCTGTGGATTCCAAACACGGCGCAGCTTAAATTGCAGTGCAGTGCATTATGACGAAGATAATATATTTTCTCTAGCGGTGTGGCTGAAGTGATATTCCCTCATCCTTTCGGAAGGGCCTTTTTCAGACTCGGTGGGGCGTCCGTGTGAACCCTCTCTGGCCTGGTAGCGTCGCCGCGTGGTCTTATTAATCTCCAGACGGGAGTCAGGTGTTCACAGCGCCCGGAGGAGGGGAGAGGAGTGCTTTAAACACTCCCTGGAGAGAGCGGCCGATAGCATCCTCAGCACCAATTAGGACTGTCTTTCCTCTCTCTCTCTCGCTCTCTCTCTCTCTCTCTCTCTCTCCCTCTCTCTCTCTCTGTCCCTCTTTCTTCCCCTCCCTCTTTCCCTCTCTCTCTCTCCCCCTCTCTCTCTCTCTCTCCCTCCCTCTCTCTGTCCCTCTTTCTTCCCCTCCCTCTCGCCCTCTCTCTCTCCCCCTCCCTCTCTCTGTCCCTCTTTCTTCCCCTCCCTCTCTCCCTCTCTCTCTCCCAATCGTTCTCTCTCTCTCTGTCCCTCTCTCTCTCTCCCTCTCTCTCTGTCCCTCTTTCTTCCCCTCTCTCTCTACCTCTCTCTCTCCCCCCTCTTTCTCTCTCTCTCTCCCTCTCTCTCTCTGTCCCTCTTTCTTCCCCTCCCTCTCTACCTCTCCCTCTCTCTCTCCCCCTCTCTCTCTCAGAGTAATGAGTCTCCCCTGTTTGTGGCACTTCAGGATGTGTGTGTGATGTCACAGGCTGCTGCGATTTCTCCCACTCAGAAATAGCTCTAAAAAACATACCCCCCCCCACACCCCCACACCCCCTGTCTCTCCCAACAAACACAGAAACTCACTCTGAAACTCTGAAACTAGCACACACACTTTCAGTGATTACAGAGGGAGGGATGGAGAGAGAGCGGGAGATAGAGGGCAACAGAGAGAGAAAGGGAGAGAGACAGGGTGACAGAAAGAGGGATAGTGAGAGACAGAGGGTGAAAGAGGGAAAAGAGAGGGATAAATAGAGAGAAAGAGCAGGAGGGGAGTGAGAAAGCAAAAGATGGTGAAAGGGAGGGGTGGGAACGGTAATAAAGGAAGAGAGTTTGGGAGACTGGGCAGGGGGGTTGTTAAAACTGAAACTTGTTGTGTCATTGTGTTGTGTTTGGGGAGTGCGTTGTCTCTCTGTGTGCAGCGGTCCAGCCCTGACCCAGTGGGCCTCTGTTTGTTTTTGACGGTGCGGTATCGATCCGCCCTCTCAAACTAACCCTCATTTTCTCTGCCTCTGTCCTGACCTTCTCCGCCCCTGGGACAAAACAGCTGTCCCAAATGTCACCATTAGACCACAATCTCTTACATTTCCCTCAAATTAAAGGATTAGATTTTCTGTTTATCGCCGTCTCTTCCGTTTTTATGTGATTAGGAATGCTTTCCTGAGCAGCAGGAAGTCCCACGCAGTGCGGATAGCCGCAGTGCTGATAGCGTCTCTTAATCAGGGCATAAACCAGGACTATCTGAGGGGTGTTTAGTTTTGAGACATTTGACATGCTCCTTTCAACCCTTTTATTTATGAGTGTACTCTTCTCCTGTTGAACACATATAACAGCACTTTATGACAAGAACAGGCCGTTTCAGCCCATATTAGCTCACCACTTACTACAGACAAAAGCGGGGCTGCCCAACCCTGTTCCTGGAGATCTACCATCCTGCAGGTTTTCACTCCAACCCTAACGAAGCACACCTCATTCAACAGCTAGAGCAGGGCTGCCCAACCCTGTTCCTGGAGATCTACCATCCTGTAGGTTTTCACTCCAACCCTAACGAAGCACACCTCTTTCAACAGCTAGAGCAGGGCTGCCCTGTTCCTGGAGATTCCTAAAAAGATTGTGTCAAATAAACAAACCAATGAAATGAAATGAAATGTGTTATAGGTGTGAATTGTACCTGGAGATTTCCAGCTAGCGCCCTTTGCTCACTGTGGGTGTGGGGGTCGTCTGTTTTGCAGGAGAGCTGTACATCGGGGGCGTGGTGAAGAGTCGGTACAACACCCTGCCCAAACTGATCGCGTCCCGGGATGGGTACCAGGGCTGCCTGGCCTCAGTGGACCTGAACGGGAGACTCCCCGACCTGATCGCAGACGCCCTCCACAGGGTGGGGCAGGTGGAGCGGGGCTGTGAGGGTGAGTCACTGAGGGAGGGGGTATATACACACACACACACACACACACACACACGTACGTACACAGATACATACACACATGCAAACACACATAGATACACACATACATACAGACACACACTCTATAAACACACAGCAGACGCACACAGACACTCACATATACACACACAGCACACACACATACGCACACACACACACATACATACACACATGCAAACACACACAGACACACACATACATACACACACACACTCTATAAACACACAGCAGATGCACACTGACACTCACATATACACACACAGCACACACACATACGCACACACACACACATACATACACACATGCAAACACACACAGACACACACATACATACACACACACACTCTATAAACACACAGCAGATGCACACTGACACTCACATATACATACACAGCACACACACATACGCACACACACACACATACATACATACACACATGCAAATCACACAGAGATACACACATACACACACACACTCACTACACTCATATACACATGCACTCTATACACACAGCACACGCACACACGCATGCACATACGCACACAGACGCACACACTCATACACACACACACACACAGACACACAGTGCTCCAGAGGAGCATTGTCTTTTAAACTGATGTGTGTGTTACCTTCCACGGTGCAAATGTGAACAGAGCCATAACCCGTTCAATTAGATTTTATGGATATGTTTTTCTGATAAGCAGATTAATCTGGGTTTGAATCAAACCTGTCCCTAATGACACATGACTAACCCTGTTTAAAATCTGCTTATTGTGGTTCAGAACCAGAAGTCCTGGTTTTAAATAGATCCTATTTGGTGCCAGCGTGGTAATTCAATAACGTCGCAGCTCTGGGAGATTGTATATACTGGGCGTGTGGTGTGCCTTTTAATGAACTCATTGCGATAATTGTTCCAAAGCACATTAGCACACAGTACCTGCTTAGCTTCTGTACCGTGTTCATACAGCACAGCCCATGTAAGGAGGTGAGATGATGTTCCACTAAAGATGTTGTTCGATGAAACTCCACAAAAGAGAAATTGCGCATGAAATATTCCGTTTGTGTTTCTGGAATGTGCTGCTCGTGGTAAGGAGGGAGGCGGTGGTTGCCTCTCAAATGACGATAGGTCAGGCAGGTCTTCATCAGCTTCATTACCTGAGGCTGCCCCTGATCTTGGGCTGTTCGTTTTCTCCACGTCGGGAATACATAATAAACCGACAGGCTTACAGTCACCTGCTTTATGCTTGAAAGAAAGATGGAGGTGGTTTACCTTATGTGGGGCTGCGAATCTGCTCCTAAGCCGTTTCTCTTCTTGGCTAGCAGTCGGCTAACTAATTATTGCTAGCAGTCATTGGCTATTTCAGGGGTTAAGAACGCAAACACCACAGGGAGTTGAATGCTACAGTACTATAGTTAGATCAGTTTGGTAAGAATGTCTCTGTGCTTTAAATCTGTAGCTGTGGTTCGCTTGTGGTTGTGTTGTATATTTTTACACTTCATGCAGTTCAGGCAGGGCGTGTTTTGTCTGACCGTGTTGGCTGGAGCAAGTACATCAGAACTCCACCAATTCGTGTTCTATCTAGAAACTTGGTTATTTCCCCGATTTGATCATCCGACAGAATAAGGGTTTTTACTCTCCAGGTCCCAGTAAGACCTGCATGGAGGACTCCTGCTACAACCAGGGTGTGTGTGTGCGTGTGTGTGATATAGTGTGTGTGAGTGTGAGTGTGAGTGTGTGTGTGTGTGTGTGTGTTATAGTGTGTGATATAGTGTGTGTGTGTGTTATAGTGTGTTATATAGTGTGTGTGTGAGAGTGTGTGATATAGTGTGTGTGTGTTACAGTGTGTGTGTGTTATAGTGTGTGTGTGTGTGTGTGTGTGTGTGTGTGTGTTACAGTGTGTGTGCTTGTCTCTGCAGGCCCCAGTACTACCTGCATGGAGGACTCCTGCTACAACCAGGGCGTGTGCCTCCAGCAGTGGGAGGGCTTCTCCTGCGACTGCACCATGACGTCCTATGGGGGCTCGTACTGCAGCGATCGTGAGTGACCTCACTTCCTGTTCCTCTTGGGGCTGGCTCTGTGGGTGGGGGGGTGAGGATTTGGGCTGAGGAACCCGCTGCCCCCTATCTGCCCTCTCTCTCTCTGACTGCCTCTCTACCACCGCCCTTGTGGCCGTTTCCTTCAGGGAGCAGCTGCAGTCCACTGGCTCAGTAAACACGTGTATAACCTGATGCAGAGAGACTGGAGTGCATTAGCCTTTCTCTTATCTGATCGATATCAATCCCATCTGAATGCCAGAGATGGCTTCACGTCTTTAAGTAAGTGGTTATAATGGGGGATATTCCATCTGGGATCCTCTGCTCCATGAAACTCTGGAAGCCCCTGAGATAATTTGCCACATCACTAAAATTGGAAACTATATTCCCTCTATGATATCCAGTATTAGACCTGGGTCAAATACGTCATTGTTTTGGATTCAAATTCTTTTCCGCGCTGTAATGAGCTTGTCTGATGTAATGGACCACATTCTGGTTCCCTTGGTTGGCTCAATTGTGCCAGCTAAGCTCGGCAATCAAGCACAGAAAAGTATCTGTATCCAAAGCAATTACGTATATGACCCAGGTCTCTAAAGTATGCCAGTGTCAACTGGTTAGGAAATATTTGTGTTCCTCTATTTCTGAAACATTTCTCGTTAGCAAAATCATCATAAAATTGACCATGCATAAAGTGCAAACACACAACGTAGTGCCCACAATTCCCCTCGAAAATGATTCGAAACGTATCGTCTTTTTTAAGCAACACTCCGAGAGAGTGCGGCGCTTGAGTTTTGCGGAGCATCAAATCCTTTGGCTGAAGGAAATGAATATCCAGTTCAGGCAGGAAGTTGGTAATTCGCTCCTGCAGGAAAGCGGTAATTTGAGCTGTGGCTTCCTGCTCTTCTGATGCTCAACACGTGCATCCCCCCTCCCCCCGCCCCCCACAGGGCGCTCGCTGAGAATCTGAAGCTCGACTCCGATGCCAACAGAGCATTAGAGGTCACGGAGCTCTTGCTCTATGAATTCGTTTCCCGGGGCTTCTGGGCCGTCGCGAGCGGGTCGTCCCCGCCGCCGCGCTCCCACTCGAGCCGCCATTTTGAGCAGCGAAGCGGTCCCCGCGGGCGGGGGGGCGGGGGGCGGGGGCCTGGGAGAGGGATTAAGTGCCGGGGAAAGTAGGTTTTATGGAATATAAATAGTCTCATATATCTTCCCTGTGAAAGGGAGAGAGGACAGTGGCCGCACAGCAAGGGGTTCCTCAGGGTCCTCTCCTCGGTCCGTTTGGGTGTGGGGGAGGGGGGGGGGGATGACAGAGAGGCTACGTGAAAAAATATTAATGAAGATCTGGGCTGATGAGGGTCTTCAGGCGGTGTTTGCGAGAGCAGAGAGGCGCGGGCGTGCGTATGCGCGCGGTGGCCTCTTCTTCAGCGCATCGCCTACGTTTCACATTTAAGCGGGAATCCATTTGCAGCGGAGGGGGATTAATTGAGCCGTGTTATTGCCGTGTTGTGCGGATGACAATGGCATTAAGCCGCGGTTCGGACGGCTGTCGCGGACCCCTCTCCCTCGGCGGCGGGGAGGGTAATTGCCTCCAACCCGCCGAATTAGCTTTAGCTTAGCGCCTGTTGTCGCCGCTTCCCGCGCCCTGGTTGAATGCAATTTGGGAGGAGCGGATTTGGGGGGGGGGTTTTTTGTAAACAGAGTGGCCTAGAAAGCAGGCCGGGATGCTTGGCAGTCAGACGGAGAGGTAGAGGGGGGGCGTGGAGAGCCTGCAAATGAACGGCGTCCTCGTCTGGATAGATAGGAAGAGTCGGAGCTCCATTAAGTGACACAGGCTGTAATTACTGTGGATGTGGGCCCAGGGGGCGGCGTCTGCTTTATCTCCGCAGATAGCGCAGATATGTTTATGCAGCATAAGCCTTCTCTGGCACAGAGGATTTTCGAGATAAGGGATGGGAGAGGGAGAGGGAGAGGAGAGGGAGTTACTCAACAGCAGCCGGAATCGACTGTTTTTTGCCGCGCTCGTAAACAAAGCCTCCTACACGTCCCGTCGAAAAGATGTCGGCGGCCATTTTGAAACTGCCTCGAGCCAGACGGGATGTGGACTCCATGTTGCAGCTCGCAGGCGCGGAGAGGCGTCACGGTGAGGATGTCTGTACCCCGCACACACACACACACACACACACACACACACACACACACACGCACGCAGACCTGAGGGAATATGGACCCCTCTGGTTTGCCATTACACTGATTTCTGTGGGTGTGGGGGAGTGGTGCATCATGGGAACTCCGGGCTGGCAGCTGGAGGCGGGCTCCGGGCAGAAGGGCCCGCCGTGTTCTGACCCCGTGTGCGGAAAGGGAGCCGGCGGTAACAGCAGAACCCCCTCGCCTCTCAGCTTCAGACGAGCTGTCATGGCTCAACTCAAAATGGACACCACACTTGTCACGAGGCGACAGGATGTTTCCGCGGCCAGCCAGCCACCTTCAGATGTGATCTGAAGTGCGATCTCTGGTCAGCCGGCCAGCGGTTCCCAAAAACAGGACCGGAGGGGCGAGTCGCTCCTCACTGCTGCAGTATTAATCCCACCGAACCGGCGATCGCGCCCACGTGTCGGCCATTACGGCTCCTGAACCAGACCTGCAGTCTTCACATACAGTGGCTTCAGAAAGCATTCAGACCCCTTCACTTTTTTGTGTTCTTTTTAAACGCTTAAAATGGCCATTTTTGTCCATCAATCTTCACTCAATAAACCCGCAGTGACAAAGTGAAAATATGTTTTTAGAAATTTTAGCAAATTAATGAAAAATCTAAAACTGCAAAAATGGCAATTGTGTCCATTTGAAATGAAATCTATAACACAGCAAATTGTGCAGAGTTAAGGGGCTGAATACTGTGGGCTTAGCCAGCCTTCATTACAGAGCTGGTTAGAGGAGTTGGGCTCTTATTTCTATTCCAGTGTGTTTTTCCCACTGGGGAAATATTATTTATGAAATATGAATAAACACTATTTTTATTCTTTTTTACCTCAGTCGCAGGTCTTCTGGGAGTTCAGGCTCAGTCTTGCCTGAACTTTATCATTTCTCATATTTCCTGTTTTATTTTTGTAGAGTGCACTTGTGACAGTGTCTGTGTAGAAAGTGCAATGCAAACAGAATTGAATTTAAAGCTCCATTTTGCAGGAACGCCGTTGGCAGGTATCCGCTTTGAGCCCCGCTTTGCACTTCCTCGTCCTTTGTGTCCTTCAGAACTTGTGCACTTCTGTGTGATACAGTAGTATACAAAGCATACTTGATACGAACTTTAGTTAGTATTCTTAACTATAAAATAGTATACTTCAGCATACTATTTTTTCACTCAGGGTCTATACTTCAACATGCTGCTGTTTCACATGGGGCCCAGACTTCAGCATAGCGTTTGTACACTCAGGGTCCATACTATTTTTTGCTTGGATACCATCCTGCCAAGCGATGATGCGTTTCCTGTCTGAATCACAGAGTTATCCTGTGTGAAATAGAGTAGTACATCATGCACTTGGTCTTATCCTGAGATACAGCGACACGGTCTGCTGCCTTCGTTTTCTACGGGACCTGGTGAGCCTGTTTGTAAACCGGGTCTGTGTTTGAGTGACACGGTTCAGTTGGGAGCCTGTTTGTAAACCGGGTCTGGGTTTGAGTGACACGGTTCTGTTGGGAGCCTGTTTGTAAACCGGGTCTGTGTTTGAGTGACACGGTTCAGTTGGGAGCCTGTTTGTAAACCGGGTCGGTGTTTGAGGGACACGGTTCAGTCGGGAGCCTGTTTGTAAACCGGGTCGGTGTTTGAGTGACACGGTTCAGTTGGGAGCCTGTTTGTAAACCGGGTCTGTGTTTCAGGGACACGGTTCAGTTGGGAGCCTGTTTGTAAGCCGGGTCTGTGTTTGAGTGACACGGTTCAGTTGGGAGCCTGTTTGTAAACCGGGTCTGTGTTTCAGGGACACGGTTCAGTTGGGAGCCTGTTTGTAAGCCGGGTCTGTGTTTGAGTGACACGGTTCAGTTGGGAGCCTGTTTGTAAACCGGGTCTGTGTTTGAGTGACACGGTTCAGTTGCGGCCCTGTTTGTAAACCGGGTCTGTGTTTGAGTGACACGGTTCAGTTGGGAGCCTGTTTGTAAACCGGGTCTGTGTTTGAGTGACACGGTTCTGTTGGGAGCCTGTTTGTAAACCGGGTCTGTGTTTGAGTGACACGGTTCAGTTGGGAGCCTGTTTGTAAGCCGGGTCTGTGTTTGAGTGACACGGTTCAGTCTGTGCCGGTGCTCGTGTGGACAGCAGGACCGATCCACACCAGATTCCCTCGAGAGCCCTGTGACGAATAGCCCTCTCTCCACGCAGATGGTTGTGTTTGGACGCGTTCGATAAACACAGATCAGGCTCTAAAAAAATCAGAGGTGCTATGCTGTATCAGAGTTAATTCCTGACTCCATTTTACTGACACCTCTGAATGCATCAGTGCTAAAAAGGCTTTGGAGGGACTCATGTTCGACCATATGAGTATCTCCTCATCTGGTCTAACACTCAATTGCCCCTTCAGCTGCCTTTCCAAAGCTGGCTGAACACCAAACAATTCTGTAATTATCTAAAATACCCGTTCTAACACGGAAAAAAACACTGTTGCGGTTGCTGTCGCTATTGGTGTTGTTGCGTTTTTTTTCTGTTGTTGTGGTTGTCTTTTGTTGCTCTTGTTGCTGTTACTGTCGATGCTGTTGTGTTTCGTTGCTCTTGTTGCTGTTGATGTAACTGTTGTTTTTATCGCTGTGGCCATTGCTCTTGTTGATGGTGTTATTTTTTGTTGCTGTCGACGCTGTTGTTTTTGTTGCTCCTGTTGCTGTTACTGCTGATGCCGTTTCTGTGACCATTGCTCTTGTTGTTGCTGTGTTTTGCCTTTGAGCTTAGACCTGTTTAGCATTGGGCAGGCAGTTCCCCTGGGCCCAGTATGACGTGGGCAGGGAGTGCAGCACACAGAGGTGTTGGCGTTAGCGTTAGCGGGAGGCATCTCTTCGGATGGCTCGTGATTTTCGCTGCAACACTGCATCGCTCACGGGATGATCTTAAGATTAGACTTGAAGAGGATTTACTCTCTTTTCCCTCTCTCTATCTCTCTGTCTTTCTCTCAAACACACACACACACACACACACACACACACACATTCACCTCAGTCTAAGAGTGCTGTACATAACTCGCGGGAATGTCTGCTGTGGAAAACATTTTACCTGCATTTGATTTGTGAGTGTAAGATTGGGGAGAAAACATGGAATTTGATGCAGAGATTGCGTGCAAATGCAGGCTCACACAGATAAACAGAAATATGCTCTTATCTTCGGTCAACTACAGGGCTGTTTAAATGCTGTTTTTTTGCACTTCCAAATACGCCGATCTAAAAACGGCTTCGTATTTGAATACCACCTTCCTGAGGAATGAAATACTCGTCTTTGAAGTACGAGCCATAAGACCCTGCGTGCATTATTATTAAATGGCATTTGAAATATGGGTCATGTACCGTCATCGAGTTCTACGCCTGAGAATGTAGGCCAGAGACGCGACCGAGAGGCTTGTGTTATAAGAGAAAATAAACTTGCTTAAAGACTTCGGCGACCTGCTTTCCTTCGACAGCCTGTGGAATGGTTCTGTTAGACGTTGATTGATTAAACTCATGTTAATTTCCCAATTGGAAATAATAGCAGGTTATTTTTCCATCGAACGGTGTCAGTGTAACCAGCTGCTGCATTGTCTGGGCTTCGGTGAGTGATTAAACCCCTGAAATGAGCCTGACGGACAATGCACTCTACATAAAGGCAGGGGGAAAATGAGAGCAATGCCACGCACATCCCTGTAAATACTACTACTGCTACTGCAGTGTGTTGGGAAGGGACCTGGCCTTGTAGCTTTGGACTGAATTTCTTGGAAGGACCCTGCTCTTGCACCATTGAGTGAGGTACTTAACCTGAATTTCTGTTGTAAGTTATAGTAATAACGACAATGTGTTATTTAGCTGACGCTTTTATCCAAAGCGACTTACGGACTAAGCAGGGGACAATCCCCCCCCTGGAGCAATGTGGGGTTAAGGGCCTTGTTCAAGGACCCAACCGCTGCACTTATCATGGCACTGGGGATCGAACCACCAACCTTGTGGGTCCCAGTCATGTACCTTAGCCACTAGGCTACAGGCTGCCCCAGTCACGTACCTTAGCCACTAGGCTACAGGCTGCCCCAGTCACGTACCTTAGCCACTAGGCTACAGGCTGCCCCAGTCACGTACCTTAGCCTCTAGGCTACAGGCTGCCCCAGTCACGTACCTTAGCCTCTAGGCTACAGGCTGCCCCAGTCATGTACCTTAGCCACTAGTCTACAGGCTGCCCCAGTCACGTACCTTAGCCTCTAGGCTACAGGCTGCCCCAGTCATGTACCTTAGCCACTAGGCTACAGGCTGTCCCAGTTACGTACCTTAGCCACTAGGCTACAGGCTGCCCCAGTCATGTACCTTAGCCTCTAGGCTACAGGCTGCCCCAGTCACGTACCTTAGCCTCTAGGCTACAGGCTGCCCCAGTCACGTACCTTAGCCTCTAGGCTACAGGCTGCCCCAGTCATGTACCTTAGCCTCTAGGCTACCGGCTGCCCTGCCCTTCCCATGTCTTGGAAGAACACTGCTCTTGAATCCTGGAGTATAAGGCACTTAACCTGCATTGCTTCAGTATACATCCTGCCTAATGAGTGGTCTGCATGTGAAATATGTTTTCTGAGTCAGTCACTCTGGATAAGAGCATCTGCTGAAATTAAATGTGAATCTAACCTTTTACCTACCCGCTTCACATACACGCATTTATAATTACTTGGCATTGATTTCCATTTTATCCCGTTCCCCATTTACATTCACACCGAAATATTCAAATACCTTGTATTCATAAATAATAGATTTTCCTACAAGGCGGAAGCGTGTTTTAGAGCAGTTAAATGGCTTTAAAATGTATTCGTTCCTGGCCGTGTACAGGTGCAAACTCATACAGTGTGTACGCTATAAAAAATGCATGTTCTGCGTCTCTGTGAGTGAGAGAGATGCACTTCTCAATGCGGTTGCATCTTTTCTGGATATGTGGATGTGTGAAGTGAACAGCGGCCCTGGTGGTTCTGACGGTCGGACCCGGGCGTGGGGAGAACCTTCTCGCTGGGAGCTGCAGCTTGCGTGACCCGCCGAACGGTATGAACACAGACAGATGGCTCCTTCCACGAGCGAGCCAACGTTGCATAAGGTGCACTTTGGTCAGGAAATATTTATGCTTTTAAAGAAGCGTTTTGTTTACGCATTTTTAATTTCGGGAGGAAAATATTGCTTAACGTAGCATTTTAAATGCCGTTTTTACATATCAGCTCATTCCGCTCATCTTCATTTTTAATGGCAACTTGCTGCTAATAATGATGATGATGATGATGACGATGATGATGATGATTGCGTGTGAATTAAAAGCTGGAATAGATCCTGGGTCCTCTAGATTCACCCGTCACGTCTCGCTAGTCTGAATTCACGGATACAGACTGACTACAGTTTAGTCACACCTTGGACCTTGCTCATTGCTGCTGTGTAATGCAGTGGTGTAGCTGTACCCAACACAGTGTCTGAATCTGCTCATGTATGGCCACCCCCCCCCTCCGTCTTCTTTGAACCTGTGCATTCCCCCCCACCCCGGTGAAGCACCATTGAACCTCCCCTCCCCCCACCTCCCTCCCTGGGTGACTATGGCCAGTTGTACATCATCATGTGACATTCCTAGCCACAGGCTAAACTAGCGCTGGCAGGGTTTGGACCATGGACCTCATCTCTGCACAGAGAACCAGTGGTGTAGCTCCACTCTCAGAAATAAAGCGACAGTGCAGGTACAGCTTTGTTCTTTAAGGATCAAATTTCCCGAATGTACCCTAAAAGTACAGTCATGATTGTATTTGGATACAAATGAGATTAGTTATTTGTATATTTTCGGCGCTTTTTGTACCTTTATTTCTGAGAGCGTAGACGCACATAAAGACATACAGGGCGGCATGTGATCGTTGTTATTTATTTTATGTCGGTGCGTGTAGCACATAAGTAGCGTTTTTTGTTAGCTCATTTTAAGCTGTGTTTTTAACATCTCTATGTGTGCGCACCTGCTTTCGGTGGTTAGTCCGTGCTCTTATGGTCCCCAGTTATGCCTGGCCTGTCTTAGCCCAGAGTGCAGCGTGTGTTACATTACATTATTGCCATTTGGCAGACGCTCTTATCCAGAGCGACGTACAGTTGATTAGACTAAGCAGGAGACAATCCTCCCCTGGAGCAATGCAGGGTTAAGGGGCCTTGCTCAAGGGCCCAGCGGCTGTGCGGATCTAATTGTGGCTACACCGGGATTAGAACCGCCGACCTTGCGTGTCCCAGTCCCTTACCTTAACCACTACGCTACAGGCCAGCCGTGTGTAAAATGGCTGCTCGTCGTAGAGTGAGATCTTTACCTTACTCTCGTAATGTGTCCCCATCGACCATGCGTCTTCATTACTGCTAATCCATTACTGCTGCCGAAGATTCAGAGCAGATGAGGAGTTTCACGAGCGAATACTGCCATTCCCACCGGCCGTTAAAATAACAGCGTGATCATCGTGATGATGAAGACGGTGACGTCGATGATCCTTCTCTTCATCATAGCCGTCATCGCCGTCATCATCGTTATCTCCTTCGCCGCAATCAGTTCATGTCAAAGTGCGGCCTTATTAGTGAAGTAATTTTGGCATTAATGCAGTAGCAGTGTCCTGCAGTGTAGCGTAGCGTTAGCCTCGGCCGCGGTTGACCCTTTCTCTGCGGACGCATTCAGGCTAAACTCTCCAGACTTGTCTTTTGAGTAGATCTGCTTTTGTCAGCCTCCACTCACAGATAAACACCAAAGAAGAAGAAGTGGGTTCAGCCCTGCTCATTATCTCTGGAGCGGTAGGAGAGGCTGAATCGAGTGTTCAGGGTGCTTATTAGGCTGTAAACTGCCCAACTGGGCTGTAATCTGCCCAACCCGGCTCTACAATGGTCTTGTAACAATATTTGTGTTAAAACATTGTTACACGACCATTGTAAATCTTACCTATTATACCTTTAACATGGGGTTTTTAGCCTTCTCTCTTTCTTACCGCCATCTCCACGGTTACACTCAATCTCCAGGTCCTCGCTGGTCACATGATGGCGTCAGCGGTGTCCTCTTGAGGCTGTTTTATACTTCTGCTCTGTCAGCGTAGGGCTGTGATCAGGAGGGGCAGTGACTCAGTGGCAGAAGAGGCCGTTAGAACTGTGTGGCTCTTTATTTAGGATTTAATTGCCTACATGCACAGATATGTTATTAAACGCTGTGTGTGTGGCCTCTCCAGGTGAACTCAGCAGTGTGTGTGACAGAGGAGTCTGGGAATCTCATTTGGGCCGAGCCTTATCTCTGCAGTTGGGCTAAACACAGCCCTGCGTGATCTGACTGCTGATCGGGGAGGTCGCCTCGGGTGGGTGTGTGTGTGTGTGTGTGTGTGTGTGTGTGTGTTTGTGTGGAAGAGATGCAGGAGTAGATCCAGTACTGTGTGTGGGTGTGTGTGTGTGTTTCCAGCGTCATTTTGACACAAACATACACACACACGAACATGCACTCACACACACACACACATACACTCACACACACACTCACACTCTCTCACATACACATGCACATACACTGTCACACACACACAGACTCACACACACACAGACACTCACACACTCACACACTCACACACACACACACACACACACTCACACACTCACACACTCACACACACTCACACACACACACACTCACACACACACACTCACACACACACACACACTCACACACACACGCTCTCTCTCTCCCTCACCCAGGGCAGGCGGGTCATTATTATTCCGTGCCGGTTGCGTGTGATGGAGCGGTCAATTTGCCTCCGCGTTCCCCGGAGCTCCCAGGACGGGAGCGGTGCATTAGCATTCCGGCGAGCGGCAGTGCATTCCGAGGCCCTATAGGAACACGCACACGCGATGCAGCTTTGTTTCAGCACCCCGGACAGCTCCCGCGCATATGTACAGGAAGCCTCTCCTTTGTTCCGCCATTGAGATGCAGCGTCCGTTTCCAGGACCGCGGACAGCGCAACGCGCCTCTTTGTGCGCCCATTAAGATGCAGCGTCTGTTTCAGCACTCTGGACAGCTCCATTGTGCACAGGCATGAAAGACCATATTAATGCGCTCGATTACTTTATTGTATTTCTCACCGCTTCTGTTCAAAGTGCGTTTCTTTCTGCAAAGCATCGCACAGCTTTTCAAATGGCCCCAAACTGCATTCAGAATTGTTTTCTAAAAAGGCTTGTTTCATTTATTTTCCTTGCCATTGTCTTAGCTCTTGGTGAGGGTGATTTCATTAGCTATTGTTTGGCCCGCACCTCTGTTTGAACCTTCCTCTGCCTCTGTAGTTTCAAAGAGCCACATCCACTCCTGCATACAGAGTCTAGCGGGGTATTGCCTTCGTCTTGATTGTGCACTTAACGGCAATAAAGCGACTGGATTTGTGCTTATTGTTCTTTATATTTTTTATGTTTGGCGTGACGTTTTTCTTGCCACAGCTGTAATCTTTCCTGGTTCGTCCATTTTGGCTCTGTGCTTTCCTGGTTCGTCCATTTTGGCTCTGTGCTTTCCTGGTTCGTCCATTTTGGCTCTGTGCTTCCCTGGTTCGTCCATTTTGGCTCTGTGCTTTCCTGGTTCGTCCATTTTGGCTCTCTGCTTTCCTGGTTCGTCCATTTTGGCTCTGTGCTTTCCTGGTTCGTCCATTTTGGCTCTGTGCTTCCCTGGTTCGTCCATTTTGGCTCTGTGCTTCCCTGGTTCGTCCATTTTGGCTCTGTGCTTCCCTGGTTTGTCAATTTTCGCTCTGTGCTTTCCTGGATCCTGTTTGATGGGCTGTGCATAATAGTAGAGGTTAGGATAACGTAAATATTGAGAGAGAGAGAGAGAGAGAGAGAGAGAGAGAGACCAAGAGAGAGAGGGAAGGAGAGACAGAGACATAGAGAGGGAGAGGGAGAGAGAAACCAAGAGAGAGAGGGAAGGAGAGAGAGAGAGAGGGAGAGGGAGAGAGGAGATATGCTCCCCAGTCTTGCAGATGTCCCCAGTTTGTAGCCATCCCCATGGGGCAGAGGTACTTGGGTTCTGACAGCTGTGTCTGCAGATGAGATTTAGATTCACATTTAGGTCCCAGCAGTGAATGGGGCAAGGGGTGGGCTGTATAAAATGTGAGAATCCAAAAAAGACTTGGAAGTGGCGAAAGTGGAGCTATTTAAATTCTGTGCATGCGTGAGAGTGTGTATGTGTGTCTTTGTGAGTCTGCGCCCGCCAATGCGCGTGTGTGTCTGTCTTTCCGCCTGTGTGTGTGTACATGTGAGTGTGTGTGAGAGAGAGTGAGAGTGTGTGTGTGAGAGAAAGTGAGAGTGTGTGTGTGAGAGAAAGTGAGAGTGTGTGTGTGTGTGAGAGAGAGAATGTGTGTGTGTGTGAGAGAGAGAGAGTGAGAGAGTGTGTATATATTTCTGTGATAAAGCTGGCAGTTGGAGTGCTAAGCTGCCATGCGTATCACATGACTTTGCCATCGGTCAGCAGACTTCTGTCACTGAACAGCAGGTTTTTCTAGAATTTTCTTTACTGCCATCCTAGGCTGGATGGTTCATATTGTTTATGCCCACTACGCATTGTTTCTCCTTATACTGAGTGAGTGAGTGAGTGAGTGAGTGAGTGAGTGAGTGAGTGAGTGAGTGAGTGAGTGAGTGAGTGAGTGAGTGAGTGAGTGAGTGAGTGAGTGAGTGAGTGAGTGAGTGAGTGAGTGAGTGAGTGAGTGAGTGAGTGAGTGAGTGAGTGAGTGAGTGAGTGAGTGAGTGAGTGAATGAGTGAGTGGAGAACTTAAATTTCCCAATTGTCAAAGGTAAATGTACATCATTGTTCATGTACAGTACCAGTCAAATATTTTTAGACAACTTGCCTTTTTCTGCTTTTTCCTATTAATGTTTTATTTTCTCTGTTTGTACTAAAACCATGTAGTAATTACAGTACTTTTTATACATAGCCCTGCATTTCAATATTTGAGACAAATTTACATAATGTCGAAGAAAATAGTCATGTTTTGTATTTGGTTGCATATCTCTAACATGCCATGACTTCCATTTTTTCTGATGTGCTGCTGTTGCTTCCGATAAATCTATTTGAATCGAAAGGAAGAAATAGAGAAAGAGAGCGAGTGAGCAAGAAAGAGAGGCAGAGAGAGAGCGCATCATTGGTTTAGCAGTGCACGCAGTCAGTCTTGTTGCCGTGCTGCTGTTTGCTATAGTCTGGGGAAAACAAACCGGGAAAATTCAGTAGAAAACAAGACAGAAATGTAATGGTAAAACAACATGTTCAAGTTTATATTCTTCTGCCAACTTCTCGTTTTACTCGTGATTTACTATTATTTTGAGTTACTGAAACATTGTTTTTGTGTTAGGACTTGTGCGGTCTTTTTGCTATAAGTATTTCTGTGTTCTGTGATGGAGTACGTGCGTGTTGTTGAAAGCAGGGCGCAGTCGATGAAGCGGGGTTGATACGGGGGGGGGAGAGGGAGAGGGAAACTGATCGCGGCCCTGATGAGTCACTGAACTACCTGAGCGGCCCTTGCTGTGCGGCTGGGAGCACCGGCACGATCAGCGCCCCCCGCGCCTTTAGATCCCATTCGCTCATAGTGTTCGTATCAGGGTGACGGCGATTACATCAGGGTCCCGACCTCTGACCGCGCCGGGGTATGGAGGTCATATCGTACACAGGTCATAACAGCGATATTATCGGTGTGGATTCAACTCTAAGAAGTGTTCATTTAACTGCCGGGGGCGGCCTGTAGCGTAATGGTTAAGGTGCAGGACTGGGATACGCAAGGTCGGTGGTTCTAATCCCGGTGTAGCCGCAATAAGATCTGCACAGCTGTTGGGCCCTTGAGCAAGGCCCTTAACCCTGCATTGCTCCAGGGGAGGATTGTCTCCTGCTTAGTCTAACAACTGTACGTCGCTCTGGATAAGAGCGTCTGTCAAATGCTAATAATGTAATGTAATATTTAACTCTCTCAGAGTTAGCCTCGGAGGTCTTACTCTCAGGAAGGGGACTTTGGAGGGTGGGGTTTGTTCTGGAGCCAAGGTGGGTCTTTCGGGTCGTGTCTGGTTCTGGTTTTCATGCCAACTCCTGGCCTTTAGTACTTCATTAGCCCTAACATTTCCACCATCTGACATTTTAGCCACATTTCTTGATCAGAATGACAGCCGAAGGCTGTTATTGTGTCCCTGTGTGAAATGTTTTGCTGTGATCTAACTGACAAGTGAACCAGTGTTTTGGTGTATATGGCCAATTATCTCATCTAGTCAGGGTAAGTGGTGGAAATAAAAACCTGCAAACACAGCCAGTCCTCCTGAATTAGTGGGAAGCGTTTTAAATCTGCTCCTTCTGTGAGCTCTGCCTCTGCCGCCATCTTGTTTTGAAGTGGAAATGGTAGTTATGTCGCTTTCAGAGTGTAAAATGGTGCTTCTGCTGCATTAAAAGTTAAAATGGCGGTTCAGCTACATTCAAAGTTAAGATGGTGGTTCTGCTACATCCAAAATTAAGATGGCGGTTCTGCTACATTCAAAGTTAAGATGGCGGTTCTGCTACATTCAAAGTTAAGATGGTGGTTCTGCTACATTCAAAGTTTAGATGGCGGTTCTGCTACATTCAAAATTAAAATGGCGGTTCTGCTACATTCAAAATTAAAATGGCGGTTCTGCTACATTCAAATGCTACATTTCATGAAATGGTATGAAAAGTGCTGAATAAGGTACAAACATTGGAGTGCTACCCTGTATGGGCATTGCACACAAACACAGCAATTTATAATCAATTAGATGTTTTTATTTGTAACATGTACTTACTAAACATTATTTTACCTTCTGGGTACATTCTGTAAATGTGTTCCTTAAAGTACAATTATAAAAAGAGACAGTCACAGAGTCTATTATGCTCACAAGTAATTTATTGGAAAAACCAAGGTTTCAACTCCGAGTGTCATCTTCAGGGTGTGTCATTTGGGAAATATGTTCCTTAAAGAACAAAAACATTCCTCCACTGTCCCTTTATTTCTGAGAGTGCAGGCTTAGACTCAAGTCTCAGTAGACACTCAGCTTTTGTGCTGTTATGATATTGTACCAGCTTTCATTAAGTTTCCACCCGATCCCACCCTCAGAGGTATAGAATGATCCCCTACACCTTCCATTGAACCACAAGCAGGAGATTTACTGGTGATGAAGCTGATTCTGAACCCACAAGTGTCTAATGCAGAGGTGTTCTGGAAGATGCCAAAAAGGCACAAACAATGAGACTGCAATACTACAGGCACACAAAGTTTATATTCGCACACTTAAATTGGAAACTTTTTTTTTTTCCTCCCAATTTTGGTGGCCAAGTTATACCCAATTTATCATCAATCCCCGTGTGCTGCTGAGGAAACGCTGCTACAACCGTGCCCCCTGGTGGCCGGAATGAGAACGTTTCCTCACGCCTCTCACCCCGGACCGTGATTCTGAGGCCATCAGGAATACTTGCATGCAGAGATCCTCCCCCCCCCATGCTCAGAGCGGCAGCCCAATTATTGCCCCTCCATCAAGCGCCGGCCGTATTCAGAATAATTTCATACTTTAGCATACACTTCACCAATCAGGTGCCATTATTGGCATGCTCCTCGTCATAATTTATGGATAGATTCCAGTGGCAGGTTGTGGTGCATTAAGACGGTATGGTGGTGTTGTGACAGTTTGTTTTCAGTTTAATTGAAGAGGCAATACTTTGTTGTGGGGAGGGGACAAAGGGGGAGGGGGAGGGGTAGAGGAAGACTTTTCCAAGTAATTGCACGGTAATTAAGCACTGATTGCTTTTTAACCGTAACGTATATTAAAGGGCAATTAATGCGGGCGGTAATTGCTTGAAGACTGCCACTTACGCTGGAGTAGTTATCAGAGGCTTCTTGTTTCATTTCGTCTGGAGGAGGGGACGGGGAAAAAAAGAGCTTCGGAAGAAAAGCAATTATGTCCAGCCGTCTCGCATTCGTCCTATTAGGCGATCGGTTTGGTGACGGTCAGCGAATCGCGGCTGCGAGCGTTTGATCAGCGCTGGAGCAGAAGCCAGTCAGGCCGTAATGTGCGGCCGACAGTGACGGACTTGTTCAGAGCGGACAAACACGGGCTTCTTTTCTGAAGCTCATTTCCTGGTCATGCTGAGAGACGGTGCTCACTAGCGCCCCTGTGGTCGGCTCCAGTATAGGTCATTCAGACCCGTTTTCAGTGTAAAGTCAATGGCACAATATTTTTTTCCCATAAGAAAATGTAGTGGCATTCTGTGTTTTACCTTCACCAAACGCCTCCCCCTGTGCCAAGTTATTGTGTTATTAGGACAATACATCAGTACTGTGTGGACGGATCAGGGACAGGTTACGTCTCTCTCTCTCTCTCTCTCTCTCTCTCTCTTTCTCTCTCTCTCTCTCTCTCTCTCTCTCTCTCTCTCTCTCTCTATCTCTCTCTCTCTCTCTCTCTCTCTCTCTCTCTCTCTCTCTCTCTCTCTCGCTTAGTGGAGGAGCCACAGTCTCTACTGCCCAGTCTCTGGCTTCAAATGTACGGGGCGGCCTGTAGCATAGTGGTTAAGGTGGTTAAGGTTAAGGTGCATGACTGGGACACGCAAGGTCGGTGGTTCTAATCCCGGTGTAACCACAATAAGATCCGCACAGCCGTTGGGCACTTGAGCAAGGCCCTTAACCCTGCATTGCTCCAGGGGAGGATTGTCTCCTGCTTAGTCTAATCAACTGTACGTCGCTCTGGATAAGAGCGTCTGCCAAATGCCAATAATGTAATGTGATGTCATGTACAATATGGTGGCTCCGGTAAACTTCACTACCTGGGCTTCAACACTTTTCCCAAGGCCATGGATAGTCAGTGGGTGACGTTACAGGCATTTGGTCCATATTTTCCTACTCAATATTCTCAGTGTGGTAACCTCTTTAAGTCCTGATTTGTATGTGCTTGTGTATTTTTCACTTAGTCATATTTCATAGCTATTAATAAGCCCTTCAAATGAAAAATAGCACAGATCTCAATTCAATTGAAATTGAGGCGTAATTATTGAGACGTAAAATGAGGTAAACTAACAATTTCCTGTAATTGCATTCAGGGGGGAGTTTTCATTTTTCATTTACAGACGTTTCGGTTTTTTTTCCGATTTCCACCTTTTCTCTGAGAAGGTTTCTGGCTAGATGTTCTTTTTTTAAAAGTATGTCTTTTTTATCTTTTCCGGCGGTTGCCAAGCCGCTAGCGAGCGAGACGCGCGGCTGGGACGTATGGTCCGGAGCCCGGCGGGCTGAGGAGCGCGCTGACTCACGGGGAAAACACTCGCCCACGCCGGCGCAAACACTCGCTCGCCTCGCCAGCTCCGCTCCCCCCGCCAATCCCACAGCCGTCCGGCCCGGCCAGGGATTGGTCGTTCGCCGCGCTCCTGAATAGGCGATTGGGGAAGGGGATACCGCCCTCCTTCGCTGGTCTGAGTCGCTGCAGTGTGCTGAGCGTGCTGATTGGTCGCTGGGCCAATGCTCCGACAGCGTTCGCCCTTCTGCAGGATGCTGCGTTTGAAGGGAAAAGGTCCAGCGTGTGAATGTTTGGCTGAGCTGTGACCTTCTGGGTCTGCTGCTCCCGTAGACGGACCCACGCGGCCGGGCTGAGTGTGTGTCTGTGTCTGGGATCAGTCTGTGTCTGGGTTGAGCATGTGTCTGGGTTGAGCGTGTGTCTGGGTTGAGTGTGTGTCTGGGTTGAGTGTGTGTCTGGGTTGAGTGTGTGTCTGGGTTGAGTGTGTGTCTGGGTTGAGTGTGAGTCTGGGTTGAGTGTGTGTCTGGGCTGAGCATGTGTCTGGGTTGAGTGTGTCTGGGTTGAGTGTGTGTCTGGGTTGAGTATGTTTCTGGGTTGAGTGTGTGTCTGGGTTGACTGTGTGTCTGGGTTGAGTGTGTGTCTGGGTTGAGTGTGTGTCTGGGTTGAATGTGTGTCTGGGTTGAATGTGTGTCTGGGTTCAATGTGTGTCTGGGTTGAGTGTGTGTCTGGGTTGAGAGTGTGTCTCGGTTGAGTCTGTGTCTGTGAGGATGGGTTGAGAGTGTGTCTGGGCTGAGTGTGTCTGTGAGGATGGGTTGAGTGTGTGTCTGGGCTGAGTGTGTGTCTGTGAGGATGGGTTGAGTGTGTGTCTGGGCTGAGTGTGTGTCTGTGAGGATGGGTTGAGTGTGTGTCTGGGCTGAGTGTGTGTCTGTGAGGATGGGTTGAGTGTGTGTCTGGGCTGAGTGTGTGTCTGTGAGGATGGGTTGAGTGTGTGTCTGGGTTGAGCGTGTGTCTGTGAGGCTGGGCGTGTAGCACGATGTCAGGTGCTGGTGTGGGTCTCCCCTCCTGAGGTTCTGTCTCTTTCTGTTTTCCTTACTGTTCATCCGTTTCACTTTCTTTCTCCATTTGTCTCTTTCTCTCTATATATCCCACTTTGTCTCTTACCCACACTCTCTCTTGCTCTTATAACCCACTGTCTCTTTCTCTCCCCTCTCTCTTGCTATTTCTCTCTACCATCCCTCTTTTCCTCTGCCCCCCGTCTTTCTCTCTTTCTTCCGCCCTCTGTCTTTCTTCCTTCCTACTCTCTCTTTCTAATCTCTCTCCCTCTCTCCCACTCTCTCTGGTTCCTGTGAGAAACCCTACAGAGGGTCATTGATTTCAGTAAATTTGTTATGTATTAAAACAGCCTGAAAGCTTAATAAAACACCGCACCTCACATACATACTTAATGTTACTCCGGTGTTGCGTTTCTCATGGAGGAAGCCGTGCTCTGTCCCTTGGACCAGTTTCTCCTTTAAATGCGTTCGGTGGGATGGGTGATTAAGAGGAGAAAGAGGAGGTGGAGTGGTCAAGTTTGCGCCCATTTCATAATTAGCGGTGAGAAACGCTAGCATGTCCTGGGGCTCTTACCGGGACAGACCGAGGAGCGTGGCCGTCGGATTGGCGCGCGGGATAAAGCGGAGGAACGTCCTTGGAAAATTGAAATACATAACGTGGTCCGGACGCTGCTGCTTCAGCGGCTGTGTGCTAAATATTTAGCGAGCTTAAGAAAACAGACGGGGAGGCCTCCGCCGCCGGGGGATGAGAGATTTCTCTCGCGCTGTTGACAGGACCTGCGTTTGACTGCGCGATTGCCTTTATCTCTGTGTTTACCAGTGCCGTTTTAAACCGGGGCCCCACCTCATTTTCTGCAATAGAGAGTAAAATATTGTAATTTCTTTTCATGGGGGGTTGCCCAAGTTGAGTCGCTCCTGCGAGATGCAGCGTAAGCCTATAGACGACCTTGTGAACGAGGTTAGCATTCTGCATGGAGGTCATTTCTACGGCTTCATGCCTCCAGGGGTAATTCAAGGCTAAGCCTGGTGCTCTTAGCCACTAGGCCCTCTGTGCGTGCTGCCTCCGTATCTTTAAAGATCTCACGACCCCTGTTGTATGGCTTATGATCTGTGGGTCTGCTGTTCCGGAGATGGGGGTGAGCGATCCGTCTGGAGCGGCTCAGCGCTAACAGGTCCTGTTTCAGCCTGAGCGGTTCACAGCGTCCACGCGGCCTCAGACAAACCAAAAACGCACTCTACCCACACGGCGTAGCGAAGTGCTTTCGAAAACGAAACGCTGCCTCGACGTCACGCACCGTTCGCCTTCCGGAGAAGCCAGAGCGGAAATCTCGTGTGTGCCGGGAGCCTCGATACGAGTAGGAGAAGGTGCTTACCAATGGTGAGACGATGAAGTTTTGGGACGTTTTGTTTTTATTTGGCTCTTTGCCGTCCGTGCCACGGGCTGATAGAACCTCGCAGTTCTGAATTTGCGATGAAGAGTGGGGTGTTGAGGAAGCTTTGGGGCGACATGGGCGACATGGCTCAGGCAGTAAGAGCGGTCGTCTGGCAGTCGGAAGGTTGCCGGTTCGATCCCCGCCCGGGCTGTGTCGGAGTGTCCCTGAGCAAGACACCTAACCCCCAAATGCTCCTGACGAGCTGGTCGGGGCCTTGCATGGCAGCCAATCGCCGTCAGTGTGTGAGTGTGTGTATGAATGGGTGAATGGAGAAGCATCAATTGTACAGCGCTTTGGATAAAGGCGCTATATAAATGCCTGCCATTTGCCATTAATCACCGAGCGAGATGCGGGGTTCGGCCCTCGGCCTGTGAGCTGGGAGGCACCGAGGGGGAGGGGCGGGGAGAAATGGGGATGATGCCGGGTCTCATTGCGTAACTAAGGAGGACAGATTCTGAGAATTTCAAGGGGCTCTAACCAAGCGGCAAAAACCAGGGCTTCATTTTTGAAGCTCACTTCCTGGTTTGGTTGTGAGACGCTGCTCACTAGCGCCACTGTGGTTAGTCCAGTGTACTGCAGGAGCTTCAGCCACCACTTTCAGTGTAAAATCTACGGTAACAATACGGTTTAAAAGAAACGTATTCTCTGTGTTCTTTGCGACAGTTTTGCGACCCTGCTGAGTCACTCCATTTCACACACACCCTACTGTGCAGTGTCTGGCTTCACATATGATGTGTACAGGAGTGAAACCGATCTTTTGGGGGAATTTTTGAAGAGTGGTTTGACTGCATCAAATGAGGATGCTGCTATGTCAATAGGATCATACGTACAATGCAATGATTGTTAGGGAATGTAAAATTGACTGACATTTAATTGACACGCAGTGGTACACAATGATGTAAAATCTTGTAAAAATCTTGTTTTCCAGGAAGTGGATAGAAAAAAACTTTTGTGTGAAAATTCACTAGTATTACAGTTTTATACATTTTTATACACTTTGAGACGTGTTTCTATGGTTATGAGTGTTGACTAAACTGAGGAAAAAGTTTCAGCTTATCCTGATTTCAGCTTGTCTTTAAAACTTCCCCTGCCTCTGTAATCATAGGTTTATCTGTTTATGTAACTGTTGCCTTACATGGGCAACTGATTGAATTTACCCACCATACTGTGCTCAGTCATTCACATGAACAACATTCACAATCCTTTTAGGAACAAGTGAGCTTGTAATACTTCTAACAGCAGTTGGAAAAGATGTGCTGTACTTTTAAACTCATAAATATCTAAAGCAGCGCTGGTGTATTTTCATAATGTAGCTGGGAGATGTGACACAATGTGAAAACTGAAATAACGTGGAAATATCACGCAGTCTGACGAAGGTGTCGAGGCTGAAATGTTTTCCAGTTGAGACATTTGCCCAGGAGTAGCAAATGGTTTTCGCTGATTTTTTTAGTGCAACATAAAAGGCTACCACATATACTAACTGCTCTCCAAATAACAAGAGCTTACTTGCATGAGTAATTGTTTACAATAATCATCTCGCAAAATATCAAATCACATAGTCATCATGCACCTTAATTATAAGTGAGGCGAGGGATTTCATCTTTGATCTCGAGATTTGCTTAAAGCGAATATTTCCATTCTGCCTAATTATGGATGGATGCGTTATGGCCCTGTTCATTATAAACATATCCACTAATCTGCCCATCTGTCTGTTTTTCTCTCCTCCTTCTTCCTCCCCCTCTTATTTTTCTCTTCCTCCTCTGGACTATGAATGTGTACAGTACTCCTCAGAAAAGTGGTAACTATGAGGGCGGGCTTTGAGAAGCAGACGAATGGCGTGATTTCCGAAGCTGTCAGTGAAATCTGATAGAGAACTTATCACCTCTTCTTCCCTTACCTCCAGCGGTCCCCGTGCACCCGCTAACGCCTGCAGGCTCTCCCTGTGTTTGCCGCGGCGCGATTGAATTGTATATTTCTCCTTTTTATGAGAACTCATAAAATACTCCACTGTAATAAGAAATATATCTTTGTTTTTTTACTTTCACCTTTGTTTTATGGTGGGAGTTTTTTTTTAAACATTGTTTTCTATTCAAAATGGCCGCCATGCTGTGTGCCCTGTAGGGCTGTGTCCTGCTCCACCTGTGAGATAATGAGCCTGAGTTGGTCAGTGTTGGGCATTAACTTTATTCTGTTCCAGCCTCACCTATGTTGTCACACACACACACACACACACACACAGGCACACGCAACCAAGTACATATAGACTCACATACACACTCTTTCTCTCGCTGTGCTGTAGATGAAACCTGGCCTCTCTCTCTCTCTCTGTCTGTACTGTAGATATGAGTCCAGGCCTCTCTCTCTCTCTCTCTCTCTCTCTCTCTCTCTGTCTGTGTCTGTACTGCTGATATGAGTCATGGCCTCTCTCTCTGTGTGTCTGTAGTGTAGATATGAGTCCAGACCTCTCTCTCTCTGTGTCTGTACTATAGATATGAGTCCAGACCTCTCTCTGTCTCTCTCTCTGTGTCTGTACTGTAGATATGAGTCCAGACCTCTCTCTCTCTCTCTGTGTCTGTACTGTAGATATGAGTCCAGACCTCTCTCTCTCTCTGTACTGTAGATATGAGTCCTGAACTCCCTCTCTCGCTGTTTGTTCTCTGCGCAGTGTCTCTGTGCACCAAGACGGAACCAAACAGAAGTGATTACATTTCGCTGACAGCGCGGCCTCTCTCTGTCTGCTCCAGAAAGGCGCGGATCCCGCGAATTAAATGTCACCGTCTCCTGCCTCAGCTCCCAGCATGCTCCAGTGTGGTGGCGAGGCCGGGTGGGGTGCCAGTTGTCAGTCTGATTGATGACACTGGCATTCAGCTAATTGAGAAGTTTTTGCATTCAGTTGAGCGTGGCGTTTGAGCTGGGCTTTTTGTCCCTCCGTGCCCCCCGTAGACCGCACGCGTTCCCGCGCGCGGCAGCTCACAGCGCGGCTATCCGGGCGCCGGAGCGAGGCGTCATCTCTAACGGGGGGGGGGAGAGAGGCGCTGAACGCTGTTTGTTTTTCGCCCATCGGAAGTCTGCACCGGTCGCCCGCGGGCCAGGCCGCCTCGTGTAAACAGAGATGCATAAGTCATGCACGCTGAGGATTATGGGATTGAGCCAAGGCGCTAACTCCCAACCCCAGGGCGTCTCGCTCCTGCCGTTTGAAGTGCTTGGCTCATCGAGCCACTTTCGGAAAGAAAGGGAAGCTCTCTCTCGGATAACTCTTGTCCAACTCTTCTCTTTGTTTGGCAAGATAATGGGGAACTATTGTTGTTTAGAAATTGACGTTAGAGTTATTTATCTGAGACTTCTATCCAAAGCGTCTTACGGTTGATTAGACTAAGCAGGGGCAATCCCCCCTGGAGCAATGTGGGGTTAAGGGCCTTGCTCAAGGGCCCAACAGTTGTGTGGATCTTATCATGGCTACATCGGGGCTTGATCCACCAACCTTCCGTATCTTGGTCATGTACATTAGCCACAGGCCACAGGCTACATTAGCCATTAGCCACAGGCCACAGGCCACAGGCTACATTAGCCATTAGCCACAGGCCACAGGCCACAGGCTACATTAGCCATTAGCCACAGGCCACAGGCTACAGGCTACATTAGCCATTAGCCACAGGCTAATCTACAGGCTGCCCCTCTTTTCCTTGTTTGGCAAGATAATGGGCAATTTGTGTTGCGTTAACTCCACGAAAAGTTTCACAGTTGCATGTACCACCATAACTGCTTTTATCATGACGACTGCATTTATCATGATAAGCGCTTGTATTATGTGTGATAGTCCCCTGACATAGAGGTGGCTCGTCCGGGTAGAAGATAAACACGATAACTGTTTTCATGAGAGTAATTGCTTTATTGCGATAACCGACTGCTAGAGGAAATGCTGTTAAGGATGGGACTTGCTCAAAGAGATCTGGCCTTGCTCTGTGTTAGCGGTTAGCGGCAATAAAAAATAAATACATTAAATACATTTCCAACCTGCGGACCCCGCTGTCTGTAGTTTTTCTGATGTGTGGGAGAGTGTTTGAAATCTGCAGCGTCATCAGTGCCGGTGTCTGCTCGGCTCGAAGCTGTGCTTAGGCGGTCTCCGTCAGAAGTTCAATGACAGCCACTCCTGAGTGTTCAGATGCTCCTGAATCAATGCGGTCTCTGGACGTGCTGATTACGTATGAAAATGTCAACAGCGGCTGTTTCTGCATTCTGTTTCAAGATGAGACGGACTGCACACCCCTGCTGCCCACACTCGCGCTGAGGATACACACACTCACACTCACACATTCTCACACACACACACACACTCACTCACACACACACATACACACACACTCTCTCTCACACACACACTCTCTCTCACACAAACTCTCACACTCACACACTCACACACACACTCACACACACACACACACTCTCACACTCACACACACACGCTCTCACACACACACACACACACACACACTTGCCTAACTTTTGAGCATTCCCCCTCCAGCTGAATCTCAAACACTACACATTCCTTCCTCTCTCCATCAGCACCTGTGTATTCCTGGCTTTCCAACCCATGTGTGTAAAAGAGTCTGAAGTCTCTGTTGTCACCTCATCTGCATACGCTCTCAGAAGTAAAGTTACTGTGGAGTTACCATTCCAAGCATGGTAGCTTTTCCAAGCAAAAAACTTAAACAAATGAATTATATATTGTTGGCTGGGGGAACAGTTGTATGTGCACTGAGTGTGTACAGTCCCCTATGCTAGCTGTGGCCATCTCCTGAATCTGTCAGTCATCAGTCTGTGAAACCACGCAGTCGGAGAACGTCTGCTACGCTAAGCTGTGTTTTCATTGGCGCGCGCGTACGAAAACCTGTTCTGTTTGGAGCTCGGCCTTCTGGGTAATGTGCGCTGGCACGGACGCCCGGAGGCCTGACTGCCACGCTGTCCTGCGGTGCCCGTCCCCAATTAACCGCCAGCGCTAATTAGGTTTAAAACGCGGATTATAACTATCTAAGTGCCCCTGTTTGACCCTACGTGGGGGGTACGGGATGGGAGAAGCGTGTAATTACAGAATGACACCGGCAGTGCCTTCTGTACGGGTGCTCTCGTCAGGTTAGCTCTGAGGCAGGGCATTGCAGAGGGAGCTGGGGTTAAGAGGCGCTGTATCCAGCTGTAGTTTCATCTCCCACAGTGTGCGCGTTGACGCAGCACACGCGTGTAGCACACGTGCCAACACACCGCCTACACACGTGACCGTGTTGGACGTTCCACCCCGCCGCGATAACAAGCCCACTGCCAGACGCTCCCTTCACACACTTCTGATTGGATTTGAGAGGTCAGAGGAAGTGGAAATGGCTTTCTTAAAAAAATAAAAATAAAAAAAATAAATAAATAAAACCCGGAACCATTCTATACTGTGATTGCGAGAAACGATGTTCATATTTAATTGTGCCCAAGGTACTCCGTTACCTGGTGTAACCCTGGAGTTCCTCTGCCTTCTGAAATCTCTTTAATTTAAGAGAGTTCCTGCGGTGGACATTTTGGCTACGCTATGCCAGCACTGTGCGGTAGATGTAGCATCCAGCAAAGATTATCTTTACTGTCTTCTTTTCACAGTAATTGCTTTCACTGAGAGCTCTGTCAGACACCTGTAAGACACCTCCTTACTAACGACGGGGAAGGGGAAAGCCACACCTCTCTCTCTCTCTCTCTCTCTCCATCACTCCATCAGTCAATCCCTCTCTCCTTCTCTGCCTCTTTCTCTCTCCCCCCTTCCATCACTCTCTCCCTCTCCATTCTTCTCTCTCTCTATAACTCCATCCCTCTCTCCTTCTCTGCCTCTTTCTCTCTCCCCCCACTCTCTCCCTCTCCATTCTTCTCTCTATAACTCCATCTCTCTCTCCCTCTCTCCCCTCTCTCTCCATCACTCCATCTCCCTATCTCTCCATCACTCCATCTCTCTCTCCCTCTCCCTCTCTTTCTCTCTCCATCACCCCCCCTCTCTCTCTATCACTCCATCTCCCTCTCCCTCCTTCTCTCTCTCTCCCTCCTTCCTCTCTCTCTCTCCCCTCTCCATCACTCCATCTCTCTCTCTCTCCCTCTCTCCCTCAGCTAAACGGGCCTGTACGCTTAATTTCTTGAGCTTACATAATGAGGCCCATAAATCCTTTCGCCTTGATGTGTGCATAATGTCTCCAGGAAACAAACCGATCAAACATGAAAATATGAATTTTAAAGAGACAGAACGGGGTGGCCCTTCCCTTAGCTGTACAACTTTATCATTTCACAAAAACTGTAATTTCTTATGTCAGTCAAGCGGCACTGTGAGACTAGTAATTCTGTGCTGGAGATTTCAGTGCAGTCTGGTGCTTTTGTGTTCCACAAGGCTGGAGGACAACTTGCATTTACATTATTGGCACTTGGCAGACGATCTTATCCAGAGCGACGTACAATTGATTAGACTAAGCAGGAGACGGTCCTTTCCTGGAGCAATGCAGGGTTAAGGGGCCTTGCTCAAGGGCCCAACGGCTGTGCGGATCTTATTGTGGCTACACCGGGATTAGAACCGCCGACCTTGCGTGTCCCAGTCATTTACTTTAACCACTACGCTACAGGCCAGCCAATGCGTTGATGAGCAACCATGTTCCTGGAGGTCTGCCATCCTGTAGGTTTCCATTTTAATTTGGCTCAGATTTTACTCATTAGGAGCTTAACAAGATCTCTAGCTGTTGAATGAGGTGTGCTTTGTTAGGGTTGGAGCGAAAACCTGCAGGATGGTAGATCTCCACGAACAGGGGTTGGAACCACTGCTGTGGAGGAATGGTTCATCCTTATTGATAACCTGTTTTCCAAAGACATTAAGTACACAAATAGATGAAAGTACTTAATGCATTTATAATGTAGATCACCTGTGTAATGGACACAGACTGTGGATGGATTGGCCTTTCTCTGACCAGCTCTGTCAGCAAGTGTTTTAAATAGAGTTTTTAATGGCACTGGCATTCAGTGTTTTTTTATTGAATTTGTTTCCTAAATGACATGAACGTTGAAGTGGACAAATTGCAAATGAGAACCGATTTACTATGTGTTTTTTCTTGCTGGATAAAAACCATTGGAGCAAGTTTGCCCTTAAAGGGGCTAATTGTGTTTGAATCTCACCCTAGTTCTGTCATCTTCCCTGCATTTCAGCACACCGCCTGCAGAGGGCTGCAGAGCTATGCCCCCCCTCCCTCTCTCCTTCCCTCTCTCTCCTTCCATTCTTCTCTTCTTCCCTCCCTCTCCCTCCCCATCCCTCCTTCCATCCACCTCTCCCCCTCTCTCTCTCCTTCTATCCTTCCTCCCACTCTCCCCCTCTCTCCCTCCTTCCATCCTTCTCTCCCCCTCCCTCTCCTTCCCTCCCTCCATCCCTCTCTCTCCATCTCACTCACTGCCTCATCCCTCTCTCTCCCTCTCTCTCTCTCCCTCTCCTTCCCTCCCTCTCTCTCTCCCTCCCTCCCTCTCTCCCTTTCTCCCTCCCCTCTCCCTCTCTCTCCCTCCCTCCCTCCCTCTCTCCCTTTCTCCCTCCCCTCTCCCTCTCCCTCCCTCCCTCCCTCTCTCCCTCCCTCTCTCTCTCTCCCTCTCCCTCTCTCCCTCCCTCTCTCCCTCTCCCTCTCCCTCTCTCCCTCCCTCTCTCCCTCTCTCCCTTGCTCCCTCCCTCCCTCCTCCCCAGACCCTGATGGGACGTGCTGTAAATAATCTCCCTAACGAGGCGCTCTGTTATCCCTGACGCGGGAGGCCGGTGGCGTGTGTGTTCTGGAGTAATCGCCCGGCCGGGAAGAAGAAAGAGGGAGAGACAGAGAGAGAGAAAGGCAGGCAACTGAGGAGAGAGAGAGGGAGAGAGAGAGGGGAAGAGAGGGGAGGGAGAGAGGGAGAGAGGGAGAGGGGGAAAAGGGATGGATGTGAATAAGGGATGAGGAAAGACAGGGCAATTAAAACCTCCTCTCCGCGTCGATTGCTCAGCTCCTGAGTCAGCGAGGGGTGAGGGGGTCTAATGCACTGGAGTGTGTGTGTGTGTGTGTGGGTGTGAGTGTGTGTGAGTGAGAGTGTGTGTGTGTGTGTGAGAGAGAGTGTGTGTGTGTGAGTGAGAGTGTGTGTGAGAGAGAGTGTGCGTGTGTGTGTGTGTGTGTGTGTGTGAGTGTGTGTGTGAGTGAGTATGTGAGTGTGTGTGTGAGTGAGAGTGTGTGTGTGTGAGTGAGAGTGTGTGTGAGTGAGTGAGAGTGTGTGTGTGAGAGTGTGTGTGTGTGAGTGCGAGTGTGTGTGTGTGAGTGAGAGTGTGTGTGAGTGAGAGTGAGTATGTGAGTGTGTGTTTGTGAGAGTGTGTGTGAGAGTGTGTGTGAGTGTGAGTGTGAGTGTGTGTGTGTGAGAGAGAGTGTGTGTGAGAGAGAATGTGAGTGTGTGTGTGTGTGTGTGAGTGAGAGTGTGTGTGTGTGAGTGAGAGTGTGTGTGTGTGAGTGAGAGTGTGTGTGAGAGAGTGTGTGTGTGTGAGAGAGAGTGTGTATGAGTGAGAGAGAGTGTGTGTGTGTTTGTGTTTCTAAAGTGCCGCTGTAGCTGCAGGGGGTAGGCTGGCTCAGCTCCGGGGTTATGAGGGGTGTGAGCTGGTTGCCGGGGTGAGGTTAGGGGCACTGAGTGGGGGGTGGGGGCAGGTTGCCCAATCTCAGCCTTGAGGAATCCCACCCCACCCCGCCCCAGCCGGGCCCCGGCCGTGACAGGTTCCGGAGATTTCCGTCTCACCCGGTGACTCACGCAGGAGTGTGGAGTCATCGGCCGGGAGCGGGAGCGGGAGCGCTCCTCATTACTCTCCCGTGTCAGCGCGCTCAGCGAGAGGCTATCCGCGGCCGGGACTCCCTGTCCAAACCTCCGTCACCCTCCTGTGTCCCGCCCCCGCTGCTGTCAGCCGCCCCCGCTCTGCTTTTTATTTATTATCAGTTATTTTAGCTATTCATTTATTTTTATTTCTGGCTGCGGTGCTGAGAATAAGAGCTGGGAGCACATGGGGCTGGAGCTGAGAGAGGCTCTGAGTGTGTGTGTGTGTGTGTGTGTGTGTGAGAGACACAGAGTGTGTGTGTGTGTGTGAGTGTGTGTGTGTGTGTGTGAGAGTGTGTGTGTGTGTGTGTGAGTGTGTGTGTGTGTGTGTGTGAGAGAGTGTGTGTGTGTGTGTGTGAGAGACACAGAGTGTGTGTGTGTGTGTGTGTGTGTGAGTGTGTGTGTGTGAGTGTGTGCATGTGTGTGTGTGAGTGTGTGCATGTGTGAGTGTGAGTGTGTGTGTGTGTGTGTGTGTGTGTGTGTGTGTGAGTGTGTGCATGTGTGTGTGTGTGTGCGAGAGAGGAGTGTGTGTGTGTGTGTGTGTGTGTGTGAGAGTGTGCATGTGTGTGTGAGACAGAGAGAGACATGGGGCGGGGGCTGAGTGTAAGTTGCTGAGGAGAGAAGCTGAAGTTATTACAGAGAGGTTTGTGTTCCTCAACACCCCCTGCTGTACCTTTCTCTGATCATTACTATGTAAGACCTTAATGAACAGGAAATGCTCCTGAAACACACGGTCTGTGTGTGTGTGTATATGTGTGTGTCAGTTAGAGAGGGAGAGGGTGTGTGTGTGTGTGTGTCTGTGTGTGTGAGTGAGAGGGAGAGGGTGTGTGTGTGTCTGTGTGTGTGTGTGTGTGTGTGTGAGTGAGAGGAGAGGGTGTGTGTGTGTGTGTGTGTGTGTGTGAGTGAGGAGAGGGTGTGTGTGTGTGTGTGTGTGTGTCAGTTAGAGAGGGAGTGGGTGTGCGTGTGTGTGTGTCTGTGAGTGAGAGGAGAGAGTGTGTGTGTGTGTGTATGTGCGTGTGTGTCAGTTAGAGAGGGAGAGGTGTGTGTGTGTGTGTGTCTGTGTGTGTGTCTATGTGCACATGTGTATCTCAGCTGGAGAGGGAGAGGATGGAGGAAGAGGCGGTGTAGGATGGTATATAATGACAGGACCCTCCTCCCGGTCAGTAGCCGTAGCAGCGTGTGAGTGTGTGTGTGTGTGTGTGTGTGTGTGTGTGTGAGTGTGAGTGTGAGTGTGTGAGTGTGTGTGTGTGTGTGAGCATGTGTGTGTGTGAGCGTGTGTATGTGTGTGTGTGTGTGTGTGAGCGTGTGTATGTGTGTGTGTGTGTGTGAGCGTGTATCCTGCTGAGGCTACACTGTTAGCATGGCTGGGAGACCTCCTGGGGGAGCAGGAGGACATTGGATGTTAGCAGGACAGAAATGGGAGGAGCTCCCTCTGGACCACTATAACCCCAGGGCCCCAGTGCTGTGCCGTTAGAGACACAACCTGTGGGATTACACCTCAAACCGGGGTCCTGTCTCAGCCTGCCTTCGAATCATCCCCCGGTTAAACTGGCCCAGTAATCCCCTCCTCTCTCCACCTCAGCTGATGTCTGGCACAAAATGGCCACCATGTCTTCCGACACTTTGCTGATTCTTTCCTTCTCAGTAAAGTGCTTTCAGATCCAGATAAGTGATTTTTTTATAGGAAGGTGATGAATGACGATTCATTCTGTTCTCTCTGCTGAGTCTGACCTATTTCACCTCAGTGCCTGTTTTTTTCCAATGTTCAGACACACACACACACCAAACGCACACACACATGCATACACACACACACACACATCCAAACACGCACACATGCATACACACACGCGCACACACACATACGCACACACAGACGCAATGCACACACAAACTCACGCGCACACACACATACACACACACACAAATACACTCACACACATTTTTATTCTTTATTTAGGTCCACATTTACAAAATACATTTCGAATATATTTCAGTTGCATTCTGATGTCCTTAACTTGAGTAGCAGACAGTATACCTGTAGGGATCTAGCAGACAATATGCAGAATAAACATTTGCATCTCAATTTCTCCAGCAAGAAATCTTATGGTATAAGAAAAATCATCTCCTCCATATACAGCGACTGCCTATAATGGTGGTGACAGAGACAGTATGGTGGTATTCAGCCTTGTTCATTTTAAACCTCTGACCACGACACACACAGGGGCGGGTTTTAACGGCCTGCCTCGTCATCAGAATTCCGCCGGCCTCGAACCGCGTCCGTGACCCCTCTCTCCCGCTCGTTCGCACGTTCACTCGCTTTCTTCTCCTCCGCTTCAATCCCCCGGCTTTCATGTGCGAAGTCTGGCCTTAACCCCGGCGGGTCGGGCCCCAGAAGGCATCTGTCTTCGCCGCCCGTGAGTCAGCGGGTTGCCGTGGAAACGGCCTTCGTTACGACTAGCGTCTGATGAGGATTCTCCCCAAGGTTTCCGTCGGTCCGATACCCAATTCACCCTCTGTTCCTCTGATCAGTATCCAGCGCAGGGGCAGCCTGTAGCCTAGCGGCTAAGGTGCATGACTGGCACCCGGAGGGTTGATGGTTCAAGCCCCCGGTGTAGCCACGATAACATCCAAACAACTGCTGGGGCCTTGAGCAAGGCCCTTAACCCCCGTATTGCTCCAGGGTAGGGATTGTCCCCTGCATAATCAAATCAACTGTAAGACACTTTGGATAAAAGTGTCAGCTAAATCTCAGATTGTTTATTATTTTTTTCTGGCTCGGTTGATCTTGCCTGATGCATTTGAGCCAGGAGGAAGAAGCAGATTACACTTTTCCGGATCATTTTATTTGATCCAATACACGAGGCACGCTAAATAAAATCCAGAAAAGTGTTTGAATCCAAAACAACTACTTGCGATTGATAACGAAGAACGGGTTACATCACTGGGCAGTTTGGCCCTCGGTTCTATTTTGTACATTAATCTAGGACTTTAGAATTTGTATTCGTCTCAGTACTGTAGTTCCTGACGTTGTAGATGCCTTGGTATGGTAGTTTTGGCCATCTACCTTGTGTACTGGACTTTTGTTCATGGTTTCACAACCATATGTGAATTGTACCTTATCTCTCCTGTTCAGTTGTTTTGCTATGACCTCTTGCACTTTTTTGGATGTCACTTTGAATATAAGCATCTGCTGAGCAGACTGTGATGTAGTGTAAGGTAATGTGATGTGATTTAATGTAATGTAAGGTAATGTAAGGTAATGTATGGTTGGAGAGGGAGGTGATTTCGGGCCTGTGTTGTGGTACCAGAGCTGGTCAGGTGGGTGGGAGCGGGAGAGAGAAGCTTCCGGGCTCTCTCTGCTGCCGCTGCTCCACGCAAATGTTACATTAGCATGTAGCGCCGTGAGTGTGCCCGGCTCGACGGGGTCTCACCCCGTGCCTCCCGCAGTCCTGTCGCTCTGATCCTCTGTCCAGACAGCCGTCGCTCCACAGAGTTACACCCCCACCTCCATCACCCCCCCCACCTCCATCACCCCCCCTCCCCACCTTCATCACTCCACCTCCATCACAACGACCCCCCAGCTCCATCACTCCACCTCCATCACCCCCCCTCCCCACCCCCATCACTCCACACTCCCCCTCCCCCACCCATCACTCCACCTCCATCACCTCCCCTCCCCACCTCCATCACTCCACCTCCATCACTCCCCCTCCCCACCCCATCACTCCTGCACCCCCCCTCCCCACCCCCATCACTCCACACTCCCCCTCCCCACCCCATCACTCCACCTCCATCACCTCCCCCTCCCCACCTCCATCACTCCACCTCCATCACTCCCCTCCCCACCCCCATCACTCCTGCACCCCCCCCTCCCCACCCCCATCACTCCACACTCCCCCCTCCCCACCCCCATCACTCCACACCCCCCCCGCCCCCACCCCCATCACTCCACCTCCATCACCCCCCCGTCCCCACCTCCATCACTCCACACCCCCCCTCCTGTCCCCCATCACTCCACACCCCCCCCGCCCCCACCCCCAGGTCATTGTCAGGGAGGTGAGAACCCTGGAGGGGGTAATTAACCTTTATCACAGCTCCTCGTCAGCACAGACCTAACGATCCCGCTAACCCGCGCGGAATGCTGCGGGCGCTGAGCAACCCGCCGGGACGGAGCGTTCCGCCGCCGCGCCTCCGCTCTCCCCCGTCGCCGGGGAAACGGCCGCGAGGGAGGGGTCAGAGGTCAGCCGCGCTTCAGAGGGCCGTTAAACAGAGAGGAAACCTGTCGCCACGCGTAGCCACCGAGGAGGGCAGGGTGGTGTGAAAACACAAGAGAGAGAGAGAGGGGGAGGGAGAGAGTGAGGGAGGGAGAGAGAGGGGGAGAGAGTGAGGGAGGGAGAGAGAGGGGAGGGAGGGAGGGAGGGAGAGAGTGAAGAAGGATAGAAAGAAGAAGAGAGAGAGGGTGAGGGGGAGCAGGAGAGAGAGGGAGGGAGAGAGGACCAGAGAGCTTTGACACAAAGATACATTTCATATAGCATAATTCATAGCTAGTTCATAGTGAATTTTATCTTACTGTAATTTATGTTGTTATTTTTTACACTGCATTTTTTTGTATTGTTACTATGATTTATTGCAGTTGTGTTGTCGTCACGTCGCTTTCACAGTATATATTTGCAATATGTCATGCGAATAAAGCGTTGGGATTTTAGATCCGGTGCGCCGCGAGGCTGTTTGATTTCCTGCGCTTCAGAACGCGTCAGGCTTATTCATCCCGATCCTGTTTTCTCCGGGTTTCCACACAACCCGGGGCTGAACCCAGGTGACACGGCTGACAGCTGGCAGCACTGTGCCGTGTGAGACGCGCCGTACGGGAGAGGCTGCTTAATATAACCCAGCGGGGCCCGACGCTCAACCCAGCGATCGCTCAACCCAGCGATGGCTCAACCCAGCGATGGCTCAACCCAGTGATCGCTCAACCCAGCGATGGCTCAACCCAGCGATGGCTCAACCCAGCGATGGCTCAACCCAGCGATCCCTCAACCCAGCGATCCCTCAACCCAGCGATCGCTCAACCCAGCCATCGCTCAACCCAGCCATCGCTCAACCCAGCCATCGCTCAACCCAGCCATCGCTCAACCCAGCGATCGCTCAACCCAGCGATGGCTCAACCCAGCCATCGCTCAACCCAGCCATCGCTCAACCCAGCGATCGCTTCACCCGCTCACACGCAGTCACGCTGCGGCTACTGTTTTCCCATTCTCTTATTTACACACTTTTATTTCAAAATGCGCAACGGTTGTGCGTGAGAAATGAGTGTACGGGGGAGAGGGAGATCGCTGGAGATAGAGATGTAAAGGATGAGTCTTGGTCTTTAAAAAAATAAATTTGAAATATTATTTATAATATTATATAATATTAATATAATATTATTATTAGTTCAGCTCAATAGGTTGCATGCATACGCATATTGGACGACAAATCGTAAATTAAATGTAAACTTTTTTTCCTAGTTTACTGGGTAAAAAACAGCTTTAATTATTACTTGGTAACTATTTTGATTTCAGAGGTAAGTGCTAGGAAACAGGCTGTAAAACGTATTTCCATGGTACTTAGAAGTTTGCTAATCGCAGCTAATGCGTGCTCAAAAAGTCGCTAAATGATGTCACATGCTAATAGCTGTGGGCGATCGCTCCTGTAGCCTGCCTCCTCTCTGTGAGCTGTGGAGCGATCGCTCCTGTAGCCAGCCTCTGCTCTGTGAGCTGTGGAGCGATCGCTCCTGTAGCCTCTGCTCTGTGAGCTGTGGAGCCATCGCTCCTGTAGCCTGCCTCCTCTCTGTGAGCTGTGGGTGATCGCTCCTGTAGCCAGCCTCTGCTCTGTGAGCTGTGGAGCCATCGCTCCTGTAGCTCGTAACTGCAGACCCACCAATCAGCATGAGAGACTGTTTTCCCGGACAGCTGCTCAGAAACTTGCTAGATTTGTCGCTCTGCTCTTTCGGAGACCAGAGGATGGGGGATGTTGGGCAGTCAAAGCGGAGGAAGAAAAAGTCGGGTAGAGTTAGGTGAGCCGGCGGTTCTGGATGTAATGACGGCAGACAGCAAGGTGCGGGGGGCGGAGAAAAAATAAACTACATCCTACCAAAATACCCGGGAAGAAATGCCTATTTTGCAGGATCTACAACCGGGGCCAAGTCAACTGTCATGTCCGCAAAGTACGAAAACATGAGATGGCCGTTTTAAGAAACTTAAAAAAAACGGAAGCCACGTTGACGATCCGGCTCGGTATGATGGATGGTGGCCATTGTTCGTTAGCTTTTATTCGTGCCGCGGTTAATTGCGTTTTTATATGGTTACAAATGAGAAATCTCCCCGTGCCATTACCAGCGGACAATAAAGCAGGGCCTCGGAGCGTGGGGCTGGGGGGGGGGGGGGGGTGGGCTTAGCGTGTCCGTGCCTCACTGGCGACTCACAGAAAAGAGTTATCACGCCGAGAGGCAGGCTGATTGGACGCCGTCAGCGTTCGGCCGGTAATTTACAGCTCCACCGCCAACGTCGATGGCTTTTATCGCGTCCATCTGTCTGCCTTTCCTCACACGGGCCGTGTGTGTGTGGGGGGTGGGGGGGGGGGGGTGGATCTTTCTGCGCAGTCAGTCTGAAGAGGGGCTGGGTTCGGCTCTTTCTCCCGAGCGAAGCGCGTAAAAATTCCCTTTGACGAGACTATCCATCCGAATGATTGTGCGGGAAAAAAGGCTCTCGCCCCGACAACCCCCCGACAGGCCCAGTTCTGTCCAAACTTTAGTTGTGATCCATGTTGCACTCAGAGCTTGAGTTCTTAAGGCTGGCTGAAGATGGTTTGTAAATAAACTCGCTTTGCCGACGTCAGCCCCGGTCCGACCGGAGAGTTACTGTCACCTTTTTTTTTTGGGGGGGGGCGGGGGGATTTACGGTCGTTATCACCTTTGAGAGAAAATAAATGTCTGTGTTTGGTGTGTTCCTGCGGAACGCATTATCGGACCTGCACCGCCTTTTGGTCTGCCGGTGCAGTTGTGCACTTTGGAAAGTTCAGCTATCAGCATCCGTCAGTGTGCGTAACTCAAAGTGTCAGCGATGCCAAGTGATGTCAGGCCAAGAAAGTTTATTGTATTTTCAGTGCAGTTCTTTGCAGGACAGACACACACACGCACGCACACATACGCTCACGCACGCACACACACACACACACACACGCACACACACACACGCACACACACACACACCTCAAGCACGTCTCCTGTTCAGAGGCTTCTGTTTTTGCATGTTGGATTCATGCTGTGGAAGTATGTCTGAAAATGGTTAATACTATATCATATGATTGGATAACAGATAGAAGTTTGTTATACCATGAGTCACATTGGCTTGAGACAACATTTCTAAGGCACAAAAATAGGCATAACAAAAATCTGAAATCTCAAATTTATATTATAGCCCACGCTGTACACTGATAGGTAATTTATCAAAATGAAATAATTTTTGTGCAAGTTGCAAGTCCTGGAACGCACTCAGGATTTGAGTGAGAGGCAAAGAACAAATTGGAACAAATTAAACTGATGATTTGAACCTTTAACCTGTAACTCAGGGGTAACCACCCCTGTTCTTGGAGAACTACCATCCTGTAGGTTTTCCCTCCAACCCAAATTGGCACATCTGACTCTACTAATCAGAAGTTCAATGCAGATCTCTAGTTGTTGAATGAGGCATACCTACAAGATGGTAGATCTCCAGGAACAGGGTTGGGCAGCCCTGCTCTAGCTGTTGAATGAGGTGAGCTTCGTTAGGGTCGGAGTGAAAACCAACAGGACATCTGATTACCACTGCTCTCTCTCGGTTTAAAACCCAGTCCCCTAACCGCCGTTCCGCGCTGCCACCCCCGTTCAGTCTGCCGGGTCACTCTGAGGTGACTTTGCCCGGGGGGAACCTCACCGAGCAGCGTGTGTTCTTTCTCGTGTCGACCCCCGAACGATATACGACATGCCCCTCGGCTGTGGAGCCAATCAGCAGCCTTTGTCCGGGAGAAGCTTTTCGAGGGTCTCATTTCCGTCCTGGGCCCTCCATGAACGCGCTCGTCTCGGCTGTAGTGTCCCGGAACCGTGGAACAAATTGCATTTGCATGGCCGTTTAACCGCGAATGAGAGCGTGGGGGAGAGAGTGGGCGCCGGGGGGGGGGGGGGGGTTGGTGGGTTGGTGGGGATTTGGGGGGGTGGGATTGGCGACTTTCCGCCTTTGATCCACTGTGTCGGCTCCGCGTGAAACAGCCGGAGGACGGAGGGGGGGAGGGTTTGATGGCTACGCTAGCGGCACCAAGCGGAACGCACGTAGATCAAGCACCGGGCTAGACAGCCTGCACCTCCTCCTCCTCCTCCTCCTCCTCCAGAGAGGGGAAGGGCCTCCTCTTTACAGCCGTCTGACAGTCGGAATTCAAAAGGACGCGCTCCTCGGCTGACGGGAGAGACGAGCCGGGGACTGACATTCAGGCGCAGACGCACTCCGTAACACGGGCCCACAAAGGAGCCTTTTGTGCTTCAGCCGAGAGGGAGTACTCAGGGATGAAATTTCTCCGGGGAAATGTTCCCTCTGAGGGGGTGCTCCTCGATTGGCTTTCCCCCATTGTTAGCGGAAAAGACGGGGACAAAATCTGCTGGGAATCAACCGCTTTGAAAAAACAAGATTGTACAAACGTAATCCCGTGCTGTCGGGGCACGGATTACGGGGTTTAGGACTCACTTCATAAATCCCCAGATCCGTCCTGTCCGCGTTGCCGTAGTTTTCCCACGGGAGCGCTTACCGTGAAAAGGTCACAGCCTGGGTCGGGGCGCTGCTGTTGGATCTCAGAGCACAGAGACGCATCATCCCAGTCACTACAATGGAACGCCTCGAAGCCGGGGCTGGTTTCGTCGTAACTTAGTAGCCTACCCCTTAAAAGTCTCTAGCGGTGTTTACGCAGTGTTAAATGCTAATTTCGTAAGTCATTTCGGTTAACAGGCATCTGTTAAACGCCTGTATTGTAAACGGTAATAAATGCGTTTGGTTGTATAAATTGATTGCGTTCCAGATGCTAGCTATACAAGACACCCTTTGTGAAGGTGCTTGTCTAGAAAATTAGTTGCAGTCAAGAGCCAATTTCAGCGTGTTTAATACTACGGTACTTTACAGAAGAGCTCTCGAGTGTGTTCGCATTTATACCCCAATGACCCGCTGTGCCACGACTCCACGGGAATCCTTTGACTGCGCAAATTATGTGTGCGTTTGCACGTCTGTGGCTGTGCTAATAATTAGGGCTCGTCGTCAAAGTCTGTCAGTTTTCGCGCCTCACGTGTGGCCGCTGGGGTTAGAGCTGAGTGAAGAGAGCGGTGGATCTGGGGTGTCCCTTTGGTGACGGTCCCTTAGAAGAAACTCTGAAGGGATTTAGACGTTAGCCTGTGGTAGAGCGTCTGGTAAACATGAAACCGAGTACCTTAGGGGAATTTATTCTTGGTTTTTGCTTTTTACCCCGTTTCATTCAGTTTCCTAAAACAAGAGCCTACATTTCCCCCCCCCTCCTCCTCCATTTTGGTGTGTTTGTGAGGAATATTCTGGCACAAAATGGCTGCTGTGCAGTGGGTTAACTCCCTGTACAGCACTTTTGATTTGATTTACATGCAAGGTGCGATAACAGTGCGTTTTTATTTTCATGCATTTGACTGCCGTTTTTGGCATATCGAATGACAGAAAATGGCCAATACGGAATATACGCTTCCCGCGTGAAACATCTCGAAGTCTCGGAGGGCTTAAATCCTGAAGAAATGAAAATCCTGAACCGTGAATGCGGGATACGTTACCTACTCCTACCTTCCTGCAAAGTGCATATCCCTCTGGAGCCAATATTTTCATTCCAAACACTCCTCACATGTCCATTCCACCTACATTGCACAGCTAATTTGCTTAGCAGATGTCGCTTCTAGGTGTCTTTGCTTCGTATACCCCCATGCACAGGTGTTAGTTTAGTTATATTGAATCTAGTGACATTAAATAGCTTGCTGAAGGGTACGATGGCAGCATCGCTCAGTGGAATGAAACCTGCAGCCCTCTGGTTACCCGAGTTCTGTATGCGCTTTGTCACATCGCTGTCTGTACTGGCTTGTGCAGGGGACTGCTGTGGATTTGTACATCCTCCCTGGAGACGGTGAGCTGTCCAGTGCACTGGGGTGTTATAGATGAGTTTCTGAAGACCATCTCCCTCCCCTCTCTGGGTTTCTACCCGGGAGGATTCCTGGGAAATATTTTCTCAGCATTTTTTTCCGATTTCAAATACTGGGAATTCTATGTATGTATAATTCAGAGGAAATTATGTTTTTCCAAAATTGAAATCCTGAGCACATTTTAATGGAGAAATGTGTAGGGATTTCAAACAATGCTTTTATTAGTTGAGCATTGCTACATTTAAAACAATTCCATAAGAGGGGATGCTGCAGATAATGACATCACAGTGTACACAGTCTCTAATCTGTGGCTGTGTTCCAGATGGGAATGACTCTCCTCCCTGTTATCATGCCAGTTGACAGCGTGGAAATTCACAAGAAACAAATGTTTACTACGCCACACAGATGGGCAAAGTTTAGAGGCCCCGGCTTGTTAACCCAACTGGGTCTACCGTCTCACTCTTTTGGTAAATAACACGTTGTACGACACGGTGTTAAACGAGCGCCGTCTGTAAGTGAGAACCCATCGCGGCACTTCGTTTTATCGCACAGCCCCATGGGTACCGCTCCGCCCCGCCCGGCACACAGCGCGCTGTAGGGGGGAGAGAGGTGATTGGAGTTTGCTGGTGCCATTTTAGGACCGCCGTCGCGAATCTGTTCCTTTGTGTGTGTTCAGGTTCCCCACTGTTTCCACCACTACTCCTACAGGGCCGCCAAAACTGTGTGTGTGTGTGTGTGTGTGTGTGTGTGTGCGCTTGCGTGTATGTGTGTATGTGCATGTGTGTGTGTGTGTGAGGGGCACAGCTTTCTTCAAGGATGGACAGGGTCAGCACAATGGCTGTCTTAACAAGTGGTTCTAGTCTGTAAAAAATATTTGCTTGTTTTAAGTTTTTTTTACCCTGACAATTTTCTCACCTCATTGGCAGTTTCTTTTGTTTCAAAAATGTCATAGAAATAAGATTTTAAGTATAAATATAAGATACTTGTTAAGAAATACTTTTTTTGAGTTTTTCGCATTGCAGTTTTTGGTCAGCGGTTCACCGGCAGACACTAGACGAGATGTAACAATAACATACAATGAAGCCTCAGCCTTTCTGCAGTAGTTAGCGTCAGTGCAAATGCGTGGAGAACGATGCAATGTTTCGCAACAGGAAGCATGCCGCCACAAAGGATTTCGGGTGAAGCGCTGGCAACAAATTCAATTTCTGTAGAAAGAGAAAGTGCTAAAGACGATTGGAACACGCATAATTTAAACATCGATCTTGATTAATATCACATTTTTAGCGGTATTACTTTGCAGTGAAGTGTATCTGTTTCACCGGAAGAAGACCTGCGAATTTTGGCGAGCACTAGCATGTCCTCTGCCGTTTCTGAAGGGAAACGTCACAACCTATTCCCCTCTCCATTCATCATATTTGAGACAATAGAAGCTTATATTACATAATCCACTTGTATTATTTATGGAGAAGATGTGTGTTTACCCGCTCGCTTCTGAAAACAATTCAAAGGAGTTTATGCACCTTTTTTTTGGTGTTCATTTTTGATATTGAATAAGAAACTATTTCACACACTGCAATCAAAAGGAGCCTTAACTTTTAATAAGGAGTAAGACTTTGAGAGTGCTACAGAATATTCTGTTGCATTCGTGTCGAAATATACTTTGATGTTTATCTGTGTACAGTGCAAAATTTGCAACTGTATTTCAAGCCATAAAAAAAGCTACAAAGTTTGGGAGGTCACTGTCAGTGGCCATGACGAGGTGGTAAGCATTACCGCTAACCCCAAGGACCTGCTAATGCTAGTGCAAACCCGCTAACGCTAGCTCTAACCCGCTAACGCTAGCTCTAACCCGCTAACACTAGCTCTAACCCGCTAACACTAGCTCTAACCCGCTAACACTTTGGAGGAAATCCGAGTGAGACACGGCTGTGTGTGGACAGCAATGAGTCACCTGATCTCAGAATTTCCACAATTAGTGCTCCGCCAGGAGGTATAGCCAACGAGAGAGAGAGAGAAGAGGGAGGGAGGGGGAGATGGAGGGAGAAGGAGAGAAAGGAGAGGGAGCGAGGGGGAAAGAAAGAGAGTGGCGAGACAGACAGAGATGGAGGAGCGAGAGAAAGAGTGAAGGACATTTTTGTTGAAAGGATAGTAGTGCGTTTTTGGGGTGGGGTGTGGGGGTGTTATTGTGAAGGTGGGACATTGGGGTGGGGGTTATGGAGTAATCAGATTTCCAGGGGAAGAGCTGATCATCATCTCCCATCATAAAACACTACCAAGCGCCCAGACCCTGCACTGCACCCAGAGAATAACAGGAGCCCTGGGTATCTGGCAGTAATGGAAAAGATAAAGAGTCATTTATTCATGGGGGCGGCCATTTCAAGGTCATTTCTGTCCTTTCTACAAAATGGCCCCAAGAAATAAAACCCTAACCCGCAAATGCGACCGTGGGGCCATTTATTTCAGTTTGCTTTTATTGTTTTTTAACAATAAAAGGGGGGTGGGGGGGTTGCCACAGTAAGATAGCAGAATTATACAGAGCAGAGAGAGGTTCGCTCACTCGACTGTGCTAGCTCCTGAAATCTGAGCGAAATCTGGGGAAAGTGTGTGTGTGTGTGTGCTGCCCCATGATTTTACCATCGATTACCCCCTACCTCCACACGCCATGTGTGTGTGTGTGTATCTCTGTCTGTCTGTGTGTGTGTGCTTCTGTGTGTGTGTGTGTGTGTCTGTGTGTGTATGTGTGTGTGTCTGTGTGTGCTTCTGTGTCTGTGTGTGTGTGTGTCACTGTTTCTGTACTTCCAGGCACTGTGGCTGTGTGTGTATGTTTGTGTGCCTGTGTGCATTCATGTCTCTGTGTGTGTCTCTCTCTGTCTGTCTGTCAGTGTGTGTGTGTGCTTCTGTGTCTGTGTGTGTGTGTCACTGTTTCCTTGTCTCCCGGTGCCCCGTTTGTGTGTGTGTGTGTGTGTATGTGTGTGTGTGCATGCGTGTGTTTGTGTGTGTATGTGTGTGGGTGTGTTTGTGTCTGTGTGTGTGTGCATGCATGTGGTGTATGTGTGTGTGTGTGTGTGTGCATGCGTGTGCATGCGTGTGTTTGTGTGTGTATGTGTGTGAGTGTGTTTGTGTCTGTTTGTGTGTGCATGCATGTGGTGTGTGTATGTGTGTGTTTGTGTGTGTATGTGTGTTTGTGTGTACGTGTGTGAGTGTGTTTGTGTGTGCACGCGTGTGTTTGTGTGTGTATTTGTATGTGTGTGAGTGTGTTTGTGTGTGTGTGTGTGTGTATGTGTGTGTGTGTGTGTATGTGTTTTTATGTGTGTGTGTGTGTATATGTGTGTGTGTATGTGTTTGTGTGTGTGTGTGTGTGTGTGTATGTGTGTGTGTGTGTGTGTGTGTGTGTGTGTGTGTGTGTGTGTGTGCACGTGTGTGTGCCGTGTCCCCGTGGGACAGTGAGACTCCCGGCTGCACATTTTCGGGGTTATCGCCTCGTCTCTGCTCCCCCCTGGGGACCGCTCTCAGCCCTGCTCAGAGCCAGAGACTTTCTCACCTGCGCCTCATCGACATCACTTCCTCTGAGGCGTCGGCACGGCGACAGACTACAGCTGGCTACAGCTGAGTCTGAGCGGCCGGGTCCTCATTGGCTGGCCTGGGCCGGGGGGTGTGGTTTATTGCTGGAAGGCATCTTGAGTCATTTTTTACCACTTTTCTTTTCCTTTTATTTACATACAAATGTACATATACATGCGCACACGCAAACACACATTTACAGACACACACACACACACTCACATGAATTAAGGTAATTGAATTAAGGTTCCCCAGCGAATACTAGATGGCAAAAACATACAAAGACGTCTCAGCCTTTCTGCAGTAGTTTTGAATAAATAAATGAAGTTACATCACGTCTGTGAGAGTGTGTGTGCTAGTGTGTGTGTGTGTGTGCCCTGACAGGGTGCTGCTTCCCATGACATCTGTGGCATTAGAGCACTTTTGGGGTGTTCAGTCAGGCGTGGGACATCCCAGTCAGTGACGCACACCTTGTGGCCGAGTCCGTGGAAGGCGTGTGTTCCTCTCAGCGGCCAGGGAACACGCTGTCCCCCCCCCCTCCCCCCCTCCCTGGGCCCACGGTGTCCGGGCCCAGCTGCCCAAACCGCAGCGGAAAGAGCCGGAACGATTGAGACGGCTGGAGAGAGTCGCGCTGCATCAGTGAAACGGGACACCAGGGTTTATTAATGTGGTGTACAGAGTTTGGCCGAGGGACTCTGCTTTGTTTTGTGGTTTTGGCCGTGTTCACATCGCCGGCCACGATGCTCCGTGAGCAGATCTCATTCTTCACACTCGCCGATCAGGTTCTTTTCTGAAAGTCGCCCAACTCTACCGGCTGGACACAGTTATGCTGATGCTGACCTGTTAGACATCCGCTGAGGTTGCAAGGAATACCCCTCTGTGCCAATTCTGTTTAATATCAATACCCATTACCTTAGTTGATGCTTTTATCCAAAGCAACTTACAGTTGATTAGACTAAGCGGGGAGCAATCACCCTCTGGAGCAATGCGGGGTTAAGGGCCTTCCGACAGCTGTGGCTTCACCGGGGCTTGAACCACGAACCTTCATGTACCCAGTCATGTACCACTAGGCTATAGGCTGCCCTACCCCACCCAGTGTGGTAAACGCATGCCAGGGCCGAACCATCTCGATTGGAGTGTCCGCACAGTCGACCCGGGTTCAAATGTAATTGTTCTGGATTCAAATACTTTTCTGCATTTGACCTACCTATTGGAACAAGTGAAATAATCCCAAGTGTAAACCCCGCCCATCCGCTACTCCTTGCAGACTCGAATGCACCAGGAAAGATCAATAGAGCATCGACAAGTATCCCAATCCAAAGCCAATACTATTGGAGCCCAGGTCTGCCACACAGTAGGTAAACGCAGGACTATGCATCCCATTTCTGTACACAAACAGATGTGAGCGAAACCGCAGCTGAACACGTGCAACTCTACGGGGTTCACGCCGTTCTGAAAACACCCAGACTGTGTCTGAAACGGCGGGTGGCGGGATTCAGAACGGGGAGTCTTTCTGACTGCAGTCTGAACATCGGCATTGTCACGGAAGAGAGACTTCTCACAATGTCCCGTTCAGCCCCTACCGCGGCACTCAGAATGGCAGATCTTCCGGTATTTATGTAACCAAATTTACCACAGCAGGTTCCCGATTTCACCCTTTTCTCTCCATAAAAGGAGAACCTCAGAGACAGGAACGCTGAAGTTAGGAGTGAACTGAGAACACAATTGGAGAATATTGGAAATGAGTCACACGGGGCCCCATTCCGATGTCTCTCTCGGTTACGAAGCCTTCGTGGTTTAAAGCCGCCCTCAGTTCTCCACACGCCCGTATCTCTTGAGTCTCTGCTGTACACAAAGTCTGGGAGTAAAAAAAGGCTGAGCGATTTGTTTCTCTCAGAGCGTAAGAAAGGAACATATTTAAGCGGAGTTCTTCAGTAGGAGACCCAGCTGTTTATGTCCTGGCCTGGGTAGCAGGGCCGAGGGACTGACACATAAAACAGTGTGTGCGAGCGTCCTCCGATCGTCCTGCTGTTAGCGATTGTCACCGCCGCCACACAGAGAGCTGTTTTAAACAGAGTGGCAGAAGCAGAAACTGCCCTGGAGCCTTAACTTATTATTATTATTATTATTATTATTTTCCTGTTTGTTTGGTACTTACACACAGACGCTGTTGGTTAGCATGTGCTGGAAAGCTCGGAGAAATAATCTCCCGCTAACACGGCGGACAGCCTCGAGGCTCATTCCCGGGTGCTGGGAATCCAGTCGGAACTTAAAAAGGCAATAACCGTCCGTGTGTGGTTGAGGGCCCTTGAGCGAGGCCCTTAACCCCGCACTGCTCCGGGGGGGATTGTCCCCTGCTCGGTCTCGTCAGATGTAAGTCACTTTGTAATGTAATGTGAAAAAAAGACTTGCAGCTGTGGACATTTTCTGCTTGTTCCTGTCACTCGTTGTAGCCCCAGAGGTTCCTGTGACAACGGTCCTCCCCCTCCTTGTATTCCCTCCCCGCCAGGCTTCTCGGGATTTTTCCTGATTTTACTTAAGTGGCAGAATGCTGCGCTCCCGTGGGCAGCCTGGTGATGGGAACATAATAATAATAATAATAATAATAATAATAATGATAATAACGTGTTATTCAGCTGACACCTTTATCCAGAGCGACTTAACCTCCTAAGACCCGCACTCTTTTCTGGTATGCATTTTTAATTTCTCTTTGCTATTTGGGCTTATTGGGACCTGATAAGTATAAAAACTAAGCATCATCTTTTGACATGATGTAGTTTTTGAGAAAAATGATGTCCACATATGTGGACTCTCGGTCTTAAGAATTGTGGTCAAAATGTGGAGTCCACGCATGTGTACGCCAGGTCTTAGGAGGTTAAAGTTGATTAGACCCCAGCAGGTGACAATCTCCCCTGGAGCAACGACCTTGATATGCACAGGTTTGTATGCGGCTTTGGATAAAAGCATCTGCTAAATGAAATGTAATGTAATGTCGGGTTAAGGGTGTTGCTCAAGGGTCCAGCAGCTGTGTGGACTGTATCGTGGCTACACCGGGGCTCAACCCACGAACCTTCTGGGTCCCAGTCATGTACCTTAGCCGCTAGGTACATGGGTGATGGCGACACGGGCAGCCTGGTAAAAAGATGCCCCTGAGACTGGATCTGAGAGGCCCTGCCCTGGGTGGCTGGGTGGGTACACTTCTGGAGCTCAGGTTTAACGGGATAAACCCGCACTCCTGCATCGAGTTAGCCGCTTGCCTTCTTAGCAAAATAATAACCAAATAACAATGATTTAATGGGGGCTAAAAAAACACCACCCAGGAGCTATTTACAAAAACACACTGCCACTATCAATAAAGCACACTTAAATAAGCACTTCACTATTTGTTCATTTGCTTGCATAAATACTTATTGTGTAGTCAAGGTGAGGGTGTGCTGTTCAGGTCTCACTGCCATAGGATTGCATTGAGCGTATCGTATCTCCGACTCCGACACTGAACCTCCGATTACAGTTGATCTTGTAGATAGACCGTCTCCGGGCCAAGAACCCATCGCCAAACCTGGCACCAGACCCATCGTGGCAGTGAAGATCTGCAGAGCAGGCCAGTGCCATTAAGCGGACGTTACGGAGAACCAAAGGCTTTTAAAAGTCACAAGCGCTATAAGTAATTTGTTGACTCGCATCAAGCGATATTTCCATTTGCATGAAACTTTTTGGGCAATTTAGAAGGCAAACACCTGCTGCCTAAACATAGCTGCAGTTAATGCCTGTGTTCCTCAGCCCACCTGATTCGCCGTAACCGGGAACATTCCAACCAATTGACCAATCAGGTTGCCAGGCGGACATTCCACAAACACTAATCTTCCCAAAACGAGGGGGCATAAATAGAAAATGGCAAAGGATGAATTCTGCACAGATATTAGGAAGCATTTCACACAGAGAGTGTGTGGAATAGCTTGCCAGGACATGTAGTGCAGGCAGGAACCCTGGGGGCTTTCAAGACCAGGCTTGATATGGTGCGAGATACTATTTAGCTTTTAGGTAAACTAAGAAGGTGGCGGGCGAGCATTGCTGGGCTGAATGGCCTGTTCTCGCCATTGTGTTATGTTATGCTATGTCAACTTATAAGTTCATGCAGTTAATAGTGAATAAAGCGCAGAAGTTTGCAAATGAAATGAGGTGGACGAAAGTTACAGCACACCTACCCGAACGCATTGTACAACATATGCTCTCCACTGAGGGCCCCACACAGCCAATGGAGCTGATGATTCATGTTGGTGTATGGAGCCTCTCGAATGTGACTAATATGGGTGTTTGTTGTTCTTCCTGTTGTCTGTTTTATTTGGAAGAAACTTTGAAGGCGATGTATAAAAAGCCGTGTAAAAATCCATGAATATAGATCCAACGAACAAAGCTCACAACATTCATGAGATGCTAGGCAAAATGGTCTTATTTATGTTGGAAAAAATAATAATTTGAATTTTGGTTGGCGTCTGGCATTTCAATCCTTTTATTTTGGGAAACTTTTTCACGTCTGTTTTATTTGCCCTGCATGATGAAGTTAAGTTTAAGTTTTTTAAGTTTCTGTGAACTTGAAACCTGGACCGTTTGGCGAATGTTCTCCTCACAACCATATCGGAACCGAACCGGAATCTTCTTCAGCGATCTGCGTTAAGGCTACTGTACGTTTCGTCAGGCAACACATTCAATAACAAAAAAACACTCAAATTAAAATGAAAGTGTTGGCATTTACTGTACACTTCGGCGGAGGCCTGCGTGAAGAGGTCTGTTGTCTCCATGGTAACAAAATGCCTCCTGACCATTTGTTTACATTCTCAAACTGTCCATTCACGCTCTGTGGTTGAACGTGTCCACGGCGTAATAACCGAATTCTCCATCTGCGCAACACCTAGACAAAAGCGCGGAGGCGCACCCTTTTCGGCCGTTTTTGCGGAAGCGTCGCACGACGAAGCATAAATTAATTATGCTTTTGCGTCAGCCTAGAGCCCTTAGCGGGACTAGCACACCGCAGAAGGTCTCAGCTTTAAATAAACTCTAACCCAGTTCATATGAGCCCGAGAGGAGCCACGCTCACTCTATTAGAATGAGAAAGTGGTCAATTGTACGCTAAACACCGGCATGTATGGGTGAGTAGCTGGCTGTGGAGAAGTTCAATTCCACTACAGGGAGAGATGTGGCCCATTCATTACTGCATCATGGGCTTGCATTCAGCGCCTCTGCTGCCCTCGTATTACTGAACCGCATCCCTCGCCCGGCTTGTAATAACACGGGCCCATGCAAATGGGCTCAAGAGATGGATGTGACCATCTGCTGGGAAAAACAGTCGTTTAGATTTTCTTAAATCGAGGTCTGTTACGGCTCAGAGAGATGGCTTTTTCGCTACGGTAAGCGGTTTGTTGTCATTTTACTTATCTGGAAAAATGAACGCCAGGCTTAATTGGCTTGCCGATTAACCAATCAGGTGGCTGATCAAGGAGCCCTCTGGGGACCGATGAGCCGAGTCCAGGTTGACCAGATGCTTCTTTCCGCGACGTTCTGGAACATCGACGGCACTTTCGGCTGCGCACCGATCGCACCTGCTGTTCGAGCCAAAACAGACAAAAATATCTCTTAACTGTGACAGTTAACAAATTCTCAAACAGTCAACAAAAAACAGTCAAAAAAATCAGTAACTGTGACAGTCAACAAATTCCAACAGTCAGCAAAAAACAGACAAAAGTAACATTGTCTGGGACAGTCAGCAAATTAAGATTAATAAAAGACAGACAAAAATTGTATTGTCTGGGACAGTCAGCGAATTCAAGTGGTCAAGAAAAGAAAGACAAAAATATAATTATCAAATATAAATGGTTGCACCCCCTTCTGCTTGCCGGATCGATCCACAGTGGGGCCTCTGCTCTCTTATCGACGGTTTGGAGAAGATACACCTTCTCTGAGCGCACTGCAGCCTGCATGGAGAGAGGGGGAAGGAAACGAACGGAGAATGCCTCCTTCTGAGATGGGTTTTTACAAGCATAGCGCGAAAACACATTCCCAGGGGGCTTATGGGAAAGGCAGGGAATATTTCTCCGGGAGAGCTTAAACCATCATGATCGTGATAGCATTAGGCAGCCGCAACACTTTCCTTTCTCCTTAGTCCTCGAGTGATTGTGTCACAGCGTGTGTGTGTGTTTTGCTGTTTTGCAGTGTGAATTAATGCGGTGAAAGCTATTTTCGGTTCACCGCTCAGACCAAAAATATTGTCCCTCGCAGGAGTTAAATAATGTAAATAAGGGCATTTCGCTTGTTTGTTTTGATGTGATTTGGTGTGATATCAACACAGCGCACAGTTTCATAGGGGAAAGATATCATCGGCTTCGTAATCACAGTAATGCATATTAAGTCAGTGAGTTTCACTGTTTAACTCTTTAACCCTTTGAAGAGTAGGTATTCTGCAATGTTTGTTTTTTCCCCAGAATTCCAAGTCAGTATTCTAGAACATTGCTGTCAATTACCAGTAATGGTTGTGACATCAGCATTAGAATGTTCAGTTAAGAAGGAACATTCCAATCACATACAGTATTTGTGATCTTACACCTTAAAGGATTAGTAACCGTGTGTCTCTTGCTCAGACTTGACCCAGGTCAACATCCAGTTTTGAGAATCACTTAAAGATCTTTGTCCATCCAGTCAAGGTTGAGTCCCAAAGGCTTCTGAATGTGCCATCATGAAAAATGGCCTCAACCATTCCATCCACAGAGCACAGCTGTTTTGAAACAGCTGGTAGCTGGTTGACCAGTTCAGACCAGCTCCCAGCTTGACATGGTTGATCTTTTTTGGCCATGGTTTGACCAGCGCAAGCTATGTTTTGAAACAGCAGCTCAGACAAGCTACCAGTACTAGCTGGTTGACCAGCTCATACCCAGCTAGACCAGCTTATGACCAGCTTAGGCATGCTGGTTGACCAGTCCATACCCAGTTAGACCAGCTTATGACCAGCTTGACCAACTCAAATTTCCAGCTGTTAATGCTGGCATCGCTGCACTTCACAGCAGAGACCCTTAGCTCTCCGCACGATGTGGTTCTGGGTGATACCTCCAGATCCACTCCAGCAGGCAACAAACAAGGGACCCCCCTCCCCCTACATGAGCCTGACATCTCATTTTCCTTTCTCTTTCTTATTCCTTCATTTCTTTACAGTCTCCTGATCCGGAGAGTGAGTGACGGCTTGAGCCTGCTCAGAGGATGAATGAATAAACAGGCTAGTCAGCATCCGACAGGGCGCTACTGCCACTGACTACACACAGACAGCTGGGCGTATGCACAGGGCTGTTCAAACGGGGGGAGGACGGCGTGATGTCATCTGACTGTGACATCACACTGAAATAGAACAGAGGAGCTCCGCCAATCACAGGACAGGGTGTGTTCAGTTGTGCTTCCAGGATTCCTGGAATTACCAGAAAGGACCCAGGATATTGAATTACATTACATTACATTACAAGGCATCTATCACTGAACATTTTGAGTTTTATTGTGGACCCCAGGAAGACTATCTGACTGCTATGGTGTCAGCTAATGGGGATCTTTATAATAAACAATAAAGATGGGACAAGGAGTTACCTGGCTGTGACCAAAATCATGAGGTCACAGCCAGAACACGACAAGCTCAGATCCCCCACACTACAATTCCATGCCCCAGAACAAGGCCCAAACACCAGTATACCAGTTCACCAGTGATGCTCTGGGATCCAATTGTGACAGAGCTTCTTGTGTTCTGGCTCCGTATGTGATCTCATGATTGGCCTGTAGGGTCGGTGTGAGAGGGCACATATGATATTCTTCCTGGTAACTTAGGGATGAACAACCAGCAAGTTGTCTATCACACAAAGTTGGCCAATAGTACCCGGAGTAGAGTGTCACATGATCACAGTGGGGGTGTTCACTTTACCGTGTGGAAGATGGCGTTTACTGTAATACGATGGAAACCAGGCCTAATTTGTCTTTTTTCTGCTGCGACTGGATTCATCATTTTCACATGTTCTCAGAGGTCACGGTCTAGCTGCAGCACATCTAACTGCTTTTTGTCGGTATGAATATTCGATAACAGGTAATAGTAATTTATATCTGCGTACGCGCGCTCTGAGATCCGAGTGTTAATTGGAGCTGGTGGCTCTATGTCACCTTTTCATTGGCTGTGGGCAATGAGTTATACGGCACGAGGCAATTGTCTTCCACAATTGTTAAAACCCTGTCAGTTATTCAGAATCCATTTTACTTTAGAAGCAAGAGCCATGTAAGGTGGAGAGCTAATGGATGAAGAGATTTTTTTTTGGATACAGTTCCTGAGGAATCCATTTTCAAGGCTGAGGCAACCACCATGAAATGTTAGAATATTGTGAGAGGGCTATTTTCCCCTCTCTCTCTCTCCCTCTCTGCTGCTTATCTCTCTCTTTCTCTCTCTCCCCCTTCTCCCTTCTCTCTCTCTCTCTCTCTCTCTCTCTCTCAATCCAGTGTGCAATATTGACATAACAACACTATAGTACATTTGCTATATGCTATAAAAAAGTACAATACTTAAACATCTCCCTCTTCTCTCTGTCCCCCTCTCTCTCACTGTCCCTCTCTCTCTCTCTCTGCCCCTCTATTTCTCTCTCTCTATGCCCCCTCTCCCTCCCTCCCTCCCTCCCTCCCTCTCCCTCCCTCTCTCTCTCTCTGAGGTAAAGGTGTTGTTTTAGCTCTGTATCTGGGTTGTGGGATCGCCCTCCTCCCGCTGGGATTATTGTGCCGGATCGGACCTCCGAGTCTCGTCTCGCGGGAGACCGGGAGGCAGACGAGCCGAGTCAGCCTTCCTCCGATCGACCTCCGACGCTCTTACAGGCTCCTCTCCCAACCGCCCGCTCACGTGTCTGACAGGCGGACATGTTCAGAGCGTTCAGCTTCCTCCGTCTGTCCATCAATACCCGTTAGTGCTTATTAACTACGATCTGTAATGGCTTTTTTAAACGCTAGCGTGTTGTAAGTGAAGTAAAGGCACACAGCCAGTTACTTATCCAGGCACACGTACACACACACATACAGTTTATACTGTATATATCTTCCTATATCGCTTTGATCAGGAAAACTTGAGTTCACCTCAGCTTTCGGTGCTGATAACAGACATACAGAATTTTCCGGTGTGTTTGCTGCTAACTAAACAAGGCACTCTGCTGCGAATGGTTTGGTGACAGGGTGAAATTCCCAGCATCGTAACTCATATGAGTGTACAACAGATCAGAAGAAAATAACTTTCTTCTCTGGAAGAACTTTGATTGTGCTGTCAATGTCAGAACATAAAATATACACGGAGCGCAGTTTGCTACACTGACACACGCACGACGCAACTGATAAAAACAGACAGAAGACGTTTCGGTGAAATGACTGCCGACCGCCGTCCCAGCAGTACCCAAAAAACAACTGCATTTATGAGCCTGTGCAGATCTGTACTGATGCTGCCAAAAACCCATGGCCTTTTGGGTTTACAAGATGGCCGCCGTAGTCTGCGCCCTGGTGGCTGTACAGATGGCTCCGGAGGCTGCTGTCGGGTAAACGTGCCGAAATCCTCCGTCCTATCATCGTTTAATGTGTGTATCTCATCAAGGTTTGGATTTAATGTCGGCCTTTTTGGGAAACATCAACACAAGCGTTTATAATTGGATGCATTTGTCTCGCGTCGAATCGTCCGCCATCACAATAAGCGGCAATAAGTGCTTTTCTTTGTGCGCCGTTTCCAAACACAGCCACCCCAGGTGCCATTTTGATTTTGAAAAAGGAGCCTGTGAAGATGAAGGAAACAATGCGACGACCCCCCTCCGCTTCTGCTGTTGTAATTAATACGCACACTTTGACCACGCCACGCAGTCTGCTTGTACATCACAGAGGAAAAGAGCCTTGGGTAGCCTTTTAAGGTTGGGTTTAATAACCACGCCGTCGCTTCCGACGCGCGTGCTTTCATCAGCCGGCTCGAAAACGTTTAAGTTGAAAGGCGGTGTGAGGGGGGAAGGGGACGGGGCTTTGGCGTACACCACCCAGCGAGCCTTTTAAATGCCCCCCCCCCCCGCCCCACCCACCCACCGGAGCGGAGGCAGTAATTACGGAGACAGGGCTAAAATTATCATCGCTCGCTTTCTATGACATTTACGCTCCGACTCGGTTTGCTTCTGTTTAAATGTGCTTTTATTGGCCGGACGATGAATTGGATTGTGTCGCCACAACCTTTTCTAATGTGAAACGCCACTGGCTTTCTGAGCTTAAAAGCACTTTACTGACACTTCGGTGTCCTTTACTTTACTTACGTTATTTTTTATTTATCAAAACAATGTACTTATATGCACAAATGTGTAGTTCAATGAAAGATTTAAAGAAGGGATAGATTTTTGAAATATGATACGACCAGGAGGACACTGTTGTCCCTCAGTGTGTTTTCATCACTGGCTGCAACAGTATCTTAGTCCCTGTGTGTGTGTGTCTGTCGGCGTGTGCCTGTGTGTTTGTGTGCGTGTGTGTGTGTCTGTGTGTATCATATTACTGGCTTTGTATTGAAGCTATCGTGCGCCTCCATTTTAGGGTTGGACCGGCTCCATGTTAGGTTCGGTACTGAATAAACATAAACGCCCCGAATCTTAAGCATTTTATGCACCCGCTGGTGATTCACAGCTCCGTGTAGGTCATGACCATCATTGATGTTTCCATGGTTACGGCCTTTTCGCCCTGTCTCTGTCGGTTTGAGAAACTGTTGAAGGACCTGACCAGGCCTCTTGGATCCCGGCACATCCCTCCTGTGGCCAAAATGTAACAGCCCCCCCCCCCTACCGGCGCAGACCTCAAGCCTCAACCTGGCTTTCCCAAAGCCTCGACTTTGTCCCGGCTTTTTCCACCCCAGAATGTGCAGGGCTGGTGGCTGACAGATGGGTGAGGATTCGGCGGGTGCCCCGGCCGCCGCGCTGGGCCGTCACAGGGCCCCAGGGCCCCAGGGAAGGGAGGGCAGCGCTGGACAGGGTCACGTCCTCTCTTTAATTGGGTTTGGGGTAGCTGTCGTGTCTGGACGGGGCGCGTTTCAGCCTGGACCTCCGGTGTTCCAGGACGCTCTAATGGTTTTTCTGACCTCTAAAGCACTGCCTCCCGCTCCCGGAGACAGTGTTAGTGCCCGCTGGAGCCACAGCCAGCGGAAACCTTCCCTCCTTCGTGTGTCAGTCACATCCCGTTCCGCTTAGCCAATCCAATCCTGCGAAAGTCCTGTCCAATCAAGCAACAGTCCTGGCCATTATTTACATGCATTACAAGCCCAACTCGACTTGCCTATGTTATCTATGCATCTGAAACAATATGGGTTACGTGCCTTGTTTCAGGGTGCAAATTGCAATGACCCGACTAGTCTAACTGGTCACCCAGCTACCAGCGGTTTCAAAACCTTGCTTCATAACTACGGAGATGGCCTGCTGTCACACAGACAGAGGTAATATCAGAAATATAATAGGTGATAAAGCGATGATAAATATAATAAATATTTTATCACATACTTTCTCTGGTCTTGTGCGATAGCCCCACCCCCTCGTTCTCTCTGACGACCGCTTCGGTAATTCACCCGTTTGACGTGAGCCTCTCTGTCGGGAGAGACCGGGCATTTTTCCGCCCGAGCGGCGGGATTTACGTCCCGGCCTTCCGGCTCCCTCCCAGAACGTTCCCGTTTCACGGACCGCCGCCCGCACGTCTGTACGGATGTTTCCGGGTTACGACTTCCGCTTGCGGCCGACGCGCATAACGCCGTTACCGAGAGTCGAGACGGAGAGAATTGAGAGTGCGTTATAAAACGAGAGGGCTGGTTTAAGGCCGGGAGAGGTGGGGGGGCGGGTTTTCCCAGACCGCTGGCGGTCCTGAGAGGGGGGGGAAATCGGGATTACGGAGCGCGGTTACGGCGGGAGCCTCGGAGCGGTGCTCTGGAAGCGGATAAATCGCTCCTCGTGGCTGAAAATAGACGACTGCTTTCCGTCACACGCCGCCTCTGTCTGTCCTCCGCACTCGCTCTCTGTCGTCTGCGGCTGGGTAAAATGGCCCCTTTAATCTTCTCTCCACAGCTCAATACTCTCCTCTTCCTCCCACTTTGATACCAAAAAAACGCTGGCATCCGCCCCTCTCAGCGCTTTACTGCTCCGTAGGAAAAGGACAGAGATGGGAAAAGCTTCCAGTAAACGCGCACTACAGGATTGAGTGTTTATCGTCGGTTGGCAACTGTACCACCCAGCTTGTTGAACCTGTTGACAATTAGCGGTAATTGGCGGATAGCTTCAAGTGGTCACCAGCGAGGTACTTCCCAAGAGCAAATCTCATTGGTTGCATGAATCTAGGGCCAGTTTTACAGAAGTATATTAAGCCAGGACTAAATTCAATCTGTGTCTGCTAGCTAGAACTAGCTTAGCAGGTTAGCCGCTGACTCAATTTGGTTCAGTTTAATAGTGTCATTAGCTTCATGAAACTAGGCTAGCTACTACGTCTACTAATTAATTTTGTGTGAGAATTATATTCATTGATTATTAATGTGGTTAAATACATTACTTTGCTGGATTTTAGTATATAGTTCTAAGGGTTTTTTTAATCTGTAGTATTATAGCTAAATTTCTAGTTAATGTTTGGCAAACCTTTAAATCAAGCGTGTTGAATCAGGATGCTTTTTTATCATTGCACTGGTGTGGTCAGGAAAATATGTGCTGCCCTGTCATCCAAAATTTCCATTAACTATAAAACATCAAAGCGGAAAACCTCACAGATGGAAAAACTCTGATTTCTGTTCGGCTATTTTAGAGCACCTTTTGATGTGCAGGCTAAAATAATGATAAAGCCTCAAGTGAATCCTACCCATTTCTATTCCGGGAAGATTGGAAATCTGTCGTGCTGTGTTATTCCGTGATGTTTTTAATTGCTTTAAATCATAATATCGGATCGATAAAGCGTTGTACGGTCTCATACGTACAGAATTGATTCCGTAATTATCTGTCGGTCAGTAATATATCTGGATAAGTCTTTTAATGGATGTCTGAATCTTGTGCGTACCTTGCCATAGATGAAAATGAGAAGTGGGGGTGGGAGTCATTTTGACCAATTGAGAGCCCTGATGCCTGGATGGACATTGTTGTTGACCAATCCAGAGCTCCGGTACCTGGACAGGCATCGTTGTTGACCAATCCAGAGCTCTGATACCTGGACAGACATCGTTGTTGACCAATCCAGAGCTCCGGTACCTGGACAGACATCGTTGTTGACCAATCCAGAGCTCCGATACCTTGACGGACATCGTTGTTGGCCAATCCAGAGCTTTGATACCTGGACGAACATTGTTGTTGACCCATCCAGAGCTCCGATACCTTGACGGGCATCGTTGTTGGCCAATCCAGAGCTTTGATACCTGGACGGACATCGTTGTTGGCCAATCCAGAGCTTTGATACCTGGACGAACATTGTTGTTGACCCATCCAGAGCTCCGATACCTTGACGGACATCGTTGTTGGCCAATCCAGAGCTTTGATACCTGGACGGGCATCGTTGTTGGCCAATCCAGAGCTCCGATGCCCAGGAGCAGCTCCGGCAGATAAAAGCGTGTGTTTTGCGAGTGCGCGCTGGAGCGTGTGCACGTGTGGCGGTGAGGTTCCGGCGCCCCCCCGGGCGTGTTAGCGGAGAGCGTTCGCGTGACTCGTGTTATTTTGGTCACAGCTCCTCCGGTGTTTTTCCACAGAGAGTCCCGAGGCTCCACATCGCCCCTGAAAAAAAGAATCGGAATAATGAAGGCTTTTGGGGCCTCTCTCTCCTTCTCTCTCTCTTTCTCTCTCTCCCTCTCTGTCCCTCTCTGTCTTTCTTTCTCTCTCTCATCTTCTCTCTTTTTTCTCTCTCTCCCTCTCTCTCTTTCTCTGTCTTTCTTTCTCTCTCATCTTCTCTCTTTTTTCTCTCTCTCCCTCTCTGTCTTTCTCTCTTTCTCCTCTCTGTCTTTCCCTCTCTCTTTCTCTCTCTCCCTCTCTGTCTTTCTCTCTCTCTGTCTTTCTCCCCCCGTGGGGGTTGTTTCTTTTTTGTTGTTGACTGTTTTTTTTTTCTGAAGCTCTGCAATTTCTCTTTCTGGAAAACGTTCCAATAACAGTGTTTTTAAATCTCTTCCTCTTCTCTCTCCTTCCTCTGTCTCACTCTCCCCCTCTCCCCCTCCTCTTTCTCTCTCGCCCTCTCCCTGGCTCCTCTAAATCATCTCTCGTCTGTTTTTTTATTTTTGGCCCAGTTCGTGAACTCTGACCCCTGAGTGATAATTGTACAGTTATGGCACTGAATCGCTGTTGTTTTACTGCACTGTCAGTGTGTTTTTCCCCCCTGTACTGCTGAGGGCGGATTTCTCCACTGCTGTTAATGTTGCCAGGGTTAAGCACCGCAGATATCTGATGGGCGTTAACCTGCATGCTGTTATCAATGTGAAGCTACACGCTAAAAAAAGGTTCCAGAAGGTTCCTGTGATTAAAGGGTTATTTGTCATTAAAAATGGTTGGTTGTCTTGGAGCTTTCACACCTCACACCTATGATAGAGGGTCCCATAAATAACTAGAAAGGTTTCCTCTATGGAATCAAGACAAAGAACCCTTTCAGAGTTTAGAAAAGGGCATGCATGTCTTTGGGTAACTAAATGGGTGCACGCCTGGTTTGCTGTTCCAAAAGGCTGCTTTTTTTGTGTAAAGGGAACAGGTTATTCCATAGTTGTCCCAGTTTAAGCATGCCTTGCCTGCCAGCAGGAGCGACTGGAAAATATAAAAGTTTGACTTTAAACTTCAGGCACACTTGCACAAAGAAGAATGTTAAATGTTGAAAAAAACACCTTTTTTTCAACAGCATGTGAACTGATAAAAAAAGAAAAAGCTGACCGGTTTTGACCACGCTGGGTCTTCATCAGGGTCTAGGCCTGCCTTGTTGGATGTAACGACTGTAGCGCAGGAATTGTGGGTAATGTGGCACCGGTGTCTGTAGTGTGAGCGAAGTTTGTAGGAGTGAACGAATGTCCCACTGGGCCTGGTGAGCTGAGAGGGACTATGAGGACAACCCTCACGAGTGTGAACCTTAATGTGCTGTCGGACGATATAGCGCCTTTATCCAAAGCGCTGTGCAATTCACGCTTTTCATGCACCCATTCATACACACACTCAAGGCGCCGACCGGCTCGTCAGGAGCATTTGGGGGGTTAGGTGTCTCGCTCAGGGACACTTCGACACACCCAGGGCTGTACCGACGACCTTCTTCCGTCGCTGTTTTGAGTTTTGTGCTGTTTTTGTGGGACGGTTTTTGTACGTTTTCGAATGGTAAGGCAGCTCTTTCTGAGCGCGAGATCAGACTCAGATTAAGCGCTTCAGGTACGCTGTAGGTGCAGGATGTAGCAAGCTGAGAATTGATTCGAGATGGAGGTCAGTTAATTAGGGTTCCTCCTGCACACGTCCCGTGTGGTCGCGCTCCCCGGTGGAAGGAAGGAAGGCTGGAAAGGCCTGGATTATTCCGTCCGAGGCCCCTGCGCTTATTTAAGCAGAGGTTCGTGACTAATGAATGAATGTGTTTCAGCTCTCTGCTGCTCCGTCTGGGTCCCTGATCCGCTGCTTATAAATTAGAGGAACCTGAATCAATAATCAGGCTCCGTGCTGTATCCTTTCCCTTTCACACGCGTTTGGCTTGTTTTTTCCCCGCATTTTTATGTCTTTCTTTGCTTTGTTCGCGGCAAGTTAGACATTCTTACGGCAATGGGGCGACATGGCTCAGGCAGTGAGAGCAGTCGGAGGGTTGCCGGTTCGATTCCCCGCCCGGGCTGTGTCGAAGCGTCCCTGAGCAAGACACCTTACCCCTAAATGCTCCTGACGAGCTGGTAGGCGCCTTGCATGGCAGCCAATCGCCGTCGGTGTGTGAGTGTGTGTATGAATGGGTGAATGAGAAGCATCAATTTTACAGCGCTTTGGATAAAGGCATTCAATACACTCCAGAATGTGTATACATACGTGTTAGACCCCGGAACACAAAAAAACGCATTCACGAAAGATGCTGAAAGCTAGAAAAGGAGACATTGTCACGCATTCGCACGCCATTATCAGCTGATACCTTTTTTGGCCATGATATTATCGTCCCTGTGAAGAATGTTCCAAGGCCCCTGCTATTAGTGTATGCTTTAACCCTGTGAGATCGCAGACACCGTGGTGAGAACGCTCTTAACTGAACAACCCAACGCCCGTCTAACCATCACTACTGGTAACTGAAATCAGCGGAGTTCTAGAACACTGACTCAGAATTTTGAAAACATTCCAAAAAGCCTGCCTGCACTTCAGAGGGTAAAAAAAAAACAAAAAAAAGCTGCTGCATTTCTGCTATGAAACGAAACGTCATTTTAAAAATGTATATGTACAGGCTGTGACTAATTAAGCACTCAGCAGAACTACGCTGCACTTATTCCAAGCCTGTAAAGTGTCACTGCACTGCAGAGATGGAAGGCACTATGACAGAGAGCGAGGAAGTGGGGGGAGCCAAGGTGGGCTAACGTAATTTGGGGTACGCTATGGGGCGGTGTGCTAATGTAGGATGAGCTAAAGTGGGGTGCACTAACATGGGGTGCGCTAAGGCTGAAACGGGGTATGCTAACTTGGGGTGCACTAAGGTGGAGTGCACTCCTGTATATATATATATCTCTCTCACACACACACACACACACACACACACACGCTGTCTCTCTCTCTCACAAACACACTCTCTCTCCCACACACACACACACACACACACACACACTCTATCTCTCTCGCTCACACACACCTTCCGTCTCCCCGGCCTCCCAACTCTCCGTTGGCACTTTCAAGTTCACACAAACGAGTCGGGCTAACGAACGTCAGCGGGCTTAACGAGCGAAGTGATCACGCCAGGGACCCGCTAGAGTTCCCCCGTCCAGCGTGCGGGGGAGCTGGGGAGAGGGGAAGGAGGCGGCTCACTTTAACGCTCTCAGACTCCTTCCCTTGCATCAGCCGAGCCCACGGTCCTTTTTAATTGTCTCCCTGTAGATCACAGAGGGACTGCCCACATGAATCATTAACGTTAAGTTATTGTGCTTAGTCGGGACTTTTTTGTAACTTTTTTTTTCCCCGCGTTCCCTGCGTATTTGATTTTGTTTGCTCTACAGTACGAGGCCGACCCCTCTTCACCCCGCGGAGCGAGGAAGACAAATGAGAAGCGGGAGAAGCAGGAGAGCTGTGTTCAGTAACCTCGCGTTCCCGCGTTTGTGTTTGTGCCATCTGTCCGCGACTGCTCACGCCTTCCTTCTCTTTACAAACAACGTCCGGTCTGCGAAGTCAACCGCTCCGGCGTGGAGCCGTGTATTTATTCATCAGAACTGGACGGCCCTCTCTGTGTTTTCTTGTCGTCTCGGTCTGGCCTCGTGTCTTATTTCGCGGATGTTGGGGTCGTGAACGCGCTCTGACAGCTGCGTCTGAAAAGAGCGGGAAAAGGCCACGGGATGACCGATGACACCGCTCCGTTCGAGCGGTGTCACCTTCGATAATAGATCTTCGCTGAACTGGAGAGTGCGTGTCTACTCAACACTTACGGTCGCGCGTTCCCTTTGAATCGGTCGTGGAAGACATTTTCGTCTTCTAATTCTCTGACCCTGCGAACGAGTGCGCTCCCACTTAAAGTCTGTTATGAACAGTTATACAAGATGGCAGCTCTTGTGGGGAAAGGTTAATTGCTGCAATTGACAGCTCCCCTCTAAGCTTTTTCAGAGAGCGGGTTCTGTTTCTCCAACCAATCAGAGTGTCTGTTAGATACGCAGTCAGACATACACTCTAGCCCCGAACGAACCTACGCACGCACGCACATTCACACAGCCAGACACATGTACTGTATGAGTGTGCACACACATACAGTGAGGGCCATATGTATTTGGACAGTAATACTATTTCTGTTCTTTTGGCCCTGTACTCAGTTAAAAGGCAAACTGCCCCCTTTAATTTGAGGGTATTTACTGTATATCCATATCAGGTGAGCTGTATAGGAATTGCACCCCTTTTTATACATAATCCTCCCAATTTAGGGGGCCGTAATTTGGCAGTTGGCTTCTCAGCTGTTTCTGATGAGTCAGGTGTATTCGATCGCCTTCATAGTCCAGGTATAAGTATATCTAGTCTATATCTAGTCCTCATTCTAGGTTTTTCATGGCCTTTGGAGTCTGTCATTTGCGTTCGTCAGCATGAGGACTAGAGTCTTGCCAATGACAGTCAAGGAAGCCATTATGAAATACGGCTGAGAAATAAGAAAAAACCACCAGAAACATGAACCAATGTACACGTACTTATGGGATGGTCCGTTCACTCGCTCTACCCTAAAGCATGCCGAATGTGATCCATCCGTCCCTGCAGTGGGTGTCCGAGGGAGGCTTTGGGATGAGATCCGGGCTTAGCCGTCGCTGTTGGTCTTTGTCAGACTGATGGACACATCACAGACTCTGCAGATTAGCTTGTGTAAGCGCGGATACTTAAAGTGCCATGGACGGCCCATTAAGAAAGAGAAAAACCTCTCATTACCATAGTAACACAATGGCTTTATCCCTGAGAGGGAAAACACACTCTTTGTCTCCGACTCAGGTGCAGTTTACTGACTGTAAATGTTTTGTTACATCAGAAACCGGAATCAATTCTGCTCAAGTGCATTCAATTCTGAAAATTAAATGATAGTTAGTTCCTGAATCCCCGTCGAATGTAATGAGCAGTTTTTATTGTATTAATTTAATTTCAGCTATGTTTTCCAATCCAGTTCGTATCCCTGAACACCACCACTGAAAACAAGTAATGTTTTCTTGGCCTGGGCAAAACCAAGACACAATAACCTGGGTATGCTTGGACATTATGATGTTGTTTGTATGTATTTCTTTTGGGATTGGGTGGGTATTTGGGAGACACCATAGGGATCTTTTTTTTCCTTTGTAATCCCCTTCTTTATGTTTGGACATTGAAGAAAGTGTACAAAGACTGTTTTAACGGCCCGGTGACATTTGACAGTCGTGCTAATCTCGGGATGTGCACAGAGTAGCACAATGCCACGGGCGTTTCTCGAGCCTCTGCAGATGTGAGAGATAAATCCTCAATGCGTGCTCGAGCGCTTTCATGTGTCATTCAGGGGGGCGGCCTGTAGCGTAGTGGTTAAGGTAAATGACTGGGACACCCAAGGTCGGCGGTTCTAATCCCGGTGGGGCCACAATAAGATCCGCACAGCCGTTGGGCCCTTGAGCAGGGCCCTTAACCCTGCATTGCTCCAGGGGAGGATTGTCTCCTGCTTAGTCTAATCAACTGTACGTCGCTCTGGATAAGAGCATCTGCCAAATGCCAATAATATAATTTCATGTCATTCAGAGCATGAAGGCGTGGCTGCTGTTACAGCCAGCCCAATGGCCACAGACCAGGATGAGCCCAGCACAGGTGGAAAGTCTTAACCTATGAGAAAGAAGACAAATGTCATGTTGATTTTGGGCACATGGGTACCAGACCTGGGTCAAATACGTAATTGTTTTGGGTTCAAATACTTTTCTACGCTTTACTGAGCTTGTCTGGTGTATTTCAGCCTTTGAGGTCTTCCCCTCTTTCTGGTCCTCTTGGCTGGCACGGAAAGGTATCTGAATCCAGAACCGTTATGTGTTTGGCCCAGGTATGGCCGGTACGATTTTAAACCCAGAACTCACACATGCGTGGGGCTGTCTAGTGGCTAAGGTACATGACTGGGACCAGCAAGGTCGGTGTGTCAAGCCCCAGTGTAGCCACCAAATGATCCGCACAGGGGGGAGTTCCAAGTCTTAGTCTAATCAACTGTAAGTCCCTTTGGATAAAAGTGTCAGCTAAATAAATATAACGTCATGTAGAAATTACACTACGAGGGGGTACTAGACACCTCTCCCATTCTTAGACACCCCCTGGACTTGAGTTTCGTGGGTGTGAACTTTCCGTGGGCATTTGTACACACTCAGAGGTGCTTGTGGATGAACCCCTGGGAAGCTGTCGGCTGCTCGGCTGGACTCCTCAGAAGTGCATAAATGTCTCGCTCCAGTGCGTTTAGCAGGGGGTGCTCCGGCTGCATCCGTCCAATCCCGCTTCCCAAGGTTGTTTTCCGGAAAACATTCTGACTTCTGACATCCAAATTAATTTCAAGCTGTTATGAGTTGAACTATTTAATGAGCTTTTCAAGTTACATTTTTTTCTTCAGAGGAAAGCCCGTAAATATCCTGTAAAAGAAAGTTGTATTTTGACTCCTTCTAAAGGTTTGCCTTGGGAAAACTCCAGAATGCACTGGGGCAGATTCCCTATCTGTCTGAATCCTATCTTCTGGGTCATGTGTACTGTGTACTAGCATACTGTGCACTGTTTACTGCATACTGTTTAATATGTGACATTCAGCATGCTAACACTTTTGTTCCATACTATATTCCAACCATACTGTACATGCAAAGTACATGCAAACAGTATGCACTACACAGTACACAGTATGCTAGCACACAGTGCACAGGAGCAGTAGCTCTTTCACTCTTCACATTAGTTTCCCAAGGTTGGTCTCGTCATTACGGCTTGTCTCCCGCAAACAAAGATGTTGCATATTTATTGGCAGGAATGTGCGTGTGTGTGTGTGTGTGTTTGCTTGTTTGAGTGTGTGTGTGTTTGTGTGTGGATTTAGCTGTCGGAGCGTTTATCAGCATACGAGAGCTTTGGTAGGAGAGTGATGGAGTTACCTGAGGATAAAGGGGCTCTTTTCTAATTAAACCTTTTGACTCCGACATTTCACGCACACCTGTTCAGCTCCTTGTCTGAGGTTGGGGGGTTGTGGGGGGGTTTGGGGAGGGCTGGGTGGGGGATGATGTGGGGGGGCTGCGGCGTCTCGTAGCAGGCGGAGCTAATGGCTCCACAGTCCCCGCATTAATCAGGACCCCATTAGTGCAGCGGGGAAAGCGGTGGGAGCCAGAGGCTAATGGAGGGAGAGCAGTATCAAGCCAAACAGATACACAGAGAGGGGGTGTGTGTGGGGGGGGGGGGGGTGTCGGACGGCGTTGGTGGGGCTCTGCCGTTCACGCACTAAGTGCTTTTCTCTTTAATTCGAGGGGAGCAGCACAGACAGAGAGAGGAGCTCAAAGTAGAAAGCCCCCTCTGATCTCCTCTTCTGATCTCTGATCAGGTGTGTGTGGGGGGGGGTGTGTGTGCGCGTGCGAGAACGGAGATAGTGTGTGTACGTGCGCTTGTGTGTTTGTGTACATGTGCTTGTGTGTTTGTGTGCGTGTGTGTGTGCGTGTGTGGAATGATTGTTGGTGCCAGACAGGGTGGTTTGAGTATCTCAGAAACTGCTGATCTCCTGGGATTTTCACACTCAACTCTCTAGAGTTAGCAGAGAATGGTGCAAAAAGCTAAAAACATCCAGTGAGCAGAGGTTCTGTGGGCAGAAACGCCTTCTTAATGAGAGAGGAAATGGTCGATGGCGACGGTAACGCAAATACCCACGCATTACAGCAGTGCAGAAAAGCATCTATAAACACACAAAGCCTCAAACCTCTAAGTGGATAGACTACAGCAGCAGAAGACCAATAGGTCTAAAGAATAAGGCGTATAAAGGCCTAATAAAGTGCTCACTGTGTGTAAATGTCTCATTAAAAAGCCCAGCGCCCTGGCCAGGCCTCCCCTCTGTATCCCCCAGACGCGGCGTCCCCGGAGCTCAGCTCACAGGGCTGATAAAGGAAGATGACAGCGTCTCAGATTCGAGCGGTCCGAAGCGCCACCCCGGCGGTGACTCCGGGGGGGGGAAGGCCGCCTCGTTATCGGGGGACGGCGCGGAACCGCAGGAGGTTCCGCACGTTTTTCCGCTCGAGAAGGAGCGAGAGAACGCGGAACAGGGGGAGGGAGAACGAGAGGGGGGGGGGGGGGGGAGAGGGGGAATGCGGATCTGGGGATCCCGTCGGACGGAAACGGCGGCTGGGAAACGGCGCGGGCGCGCGCCCCTCTCCCGTAACGCGATGGGAGACGGCGTGATTAAATCTGACTCAGCGCCACCGGGCTGCAGTGAAGCCTGTGATTTATTTATCCCGCTAACTCACAGACCGGGAGACCCGCCTGTGGGCTGCCTGCCCTCAGACGGGTGGGGGGGGGGGGAACCTATTGTAGAATGGAGTCGTTTCCAGGGGGAGTTAGATGGCTAACCCACACCCCTCTGCTTCTGTAAGAACAGGTAGGGCTCGTTTGAATCGGTTTTTCTCCGTTTTCCCGCCCCAAGGTCGACCCTGAGAGGCTGGGAAAAGATCAGAGAAAAATGGAAGTAAAGACGGATGGCGAAAACGCAAATTAGGCGAATGGAACGTCCTCGCTCTTTCAGATATCAGTTCTACGCCACGTCAGTTGCTGGTATAGCTGATGCGTGGCAGGTGGGGAGAGGTGGATCCACAGGTCGATCATTTATACGTCAGGCTTTCTGGGGGAAAAAAAACTTCCGCAAAAGGATGCGCTGGTATTTTCTTGCTCAAAGGAAAGTGGGGGAGTTCCTAACTTCTACCTTTAGCTTCTAGAAGGAACATTTAAGGGGTTCGAATGTCCTTACAGATGAGGGACCTTGATCGATTTCCAGGTCTGGAGCAAAGGAAGGGAAAGAGCGGAGAAAAATAAGCCCGAAATAAGCCCCAATGCACTGTGGTTGGGGATGGTGACAACAAACCAGTGCTGTTTGGGGGTGAGATTTCTGGGACGCACGGAAACTGTGGAGAATTTGCGAAGCTGCCGTTTAAATGTCTTTCTCATTCTGTAGCTTCAACGGGCTTCTGTTGCCGTTGCTCGCGACTGAAATACATAAAGGCAGGAATAATTGGACGGAGACTTTGGAAGCGTCAGGGCGGTAATTATCGTCAGTGAAATCATGGCGACGCCCCACCTGTCCCTGTTCTCTCTCTCCTCGCTCGTTCTCTCGCTCAGCTCCAAACTTTTCCCGAGTCCTGGGGCAGACTGAAATAACAGCGCCTGAAATATGAAAGTGTAACTGTAATGGACTAATTAAGAGTGTGAGGAGGAGGGAGGATGGGGTTATACTTAGCCCGGGCGCTGATGACGCTGCGCCCAGGGCCGGGACACCGATGACTGCGGGTCACAACATGAACAACGCGAAAACACACACACACACACACTGTACACACACACACACACACACTGTCTGTACACACACACACACACACTGTCTGTACACACACACATACACACACACACACACACACACCCTGTCTGTACACACACACATACACACACACACACACACACACCCTGTCTGTACACACACACACTGTACACACACACACACACACGCACTGTCTGTACACACACACACACTGTACACACACACACACACACTGTCTGTACACACACAGACACACACACCTGTTCACACACACACTGTCTGTACACACACACACGCACACACACACTGTACACACACACACACACACGCACTGTCTGTACACACACACACCTGTACACACACACACTGTCTGTACACACACAGACACACACACACACGCACTGTCTGTACACACACACACACACACTCACACACACTGTATGTACACACACACACACACACATGCAATGTTTGTACACACACACACACACAGTGTAGACACACACACTGGTGTGTTGTATATGCACACACAGTGTAGACACACACACACACTGGTGTGTTGTATATGCACATACACAGTGTAGACACACACACTGGTGTGTTGTATATGCACACACAGTGTAGACACACACACTGGTGTGTTGTATATGCACACACAGTGTAGACACACACACACTGGTGTGTTGTATATGCGCACACACAGTGTAGACACACACACTGGTGTGTTGTATATGCACAGTGCCTCCTCTGTTCTGTAAACTTGACTCAGCACAGAGTGCTTCCCTTGCGATTTATGCGCGGTACTAAGTCACTGACACATCTCGGTACATTATGCAGATGGGTCGGCTGGACCTCTCCGTCTCTTTAGAGACAGCACCATTTCCGTGCATTTGCGTATGCGGCCATTTTAGCTAAGCTCCCGCTTTATCTTTGTAGCCACCTTGTATCTAATTTGTGTTCCTACAAAATGGTGCTCATCCCACTGGATGCTTTTTAAAGTCTGCAGGGCTGTTTATCAACCAGGAAACACAGCTTTTTCTCACTTCGCCCCATGGTCTTGGAACAGTCTTCAAAACGTCCTCAAACTTGAATTGTTTGTTTGTCCCGACGAACTGCTTCAAAGCGTGTATTCAGGACATTGAAATGCGCAATTGTTTTGAATAGCCAATGATCTGTGAGATTTTTTGTGTTGCTTGATGTGTTTCACACTGTGAATTTTAATTGTGCTATGTGTACCTCTCACCAATCTTGGTTTTCTCTGCTGCTTAGTTACTTTCTTGGCTGGATTTTCAGTCTTACGGCACCATAAAATATATAAATAAAAACAAAAACACTTGAACACCCCATACGCTCTGCACATGCAGATACGCTGATATACGTGTATGCACAATTTCAAGCGAAAACAGAAAAACACACAGACCCACACACACATGCGCATACCTGTCCCATCAGCCGGCAGGTTGCACTGCCTGTTCTCCACCTTTTCAACGGGCATCTCGCTGGGCGCCCCCGCTGCGGGTCCTACGGAGGAACTCCAGCTCTAACAGCGCGCACAGGACTTTTATTTTGACACATTTTAGCGGTGATTAATTATGCTTGCGCGCTGTGGTCCCGTGCATACCGATGTGGAGGGAAATCTGCTGGTGACGGCGGTTTTAATGAAATGGAGATGAAGGCTTTTATATTCAGCGGTCCGTCGGAGCTGCCCGGCCGCGGTGCGCATTGGGCCTTGGTGTTGGACAGTGGCCTAATCAGACCGGACAGGACGTTCAGTCTGCAGGTCGCAGAGTGGGTCGGGTGGCTGTGCCGCCCCTCGGCTGATGTTTGTTGAGGCGACGCTTCGGTCACGTGATCTGCGCTGATGTGTTCAGCCGGACTCCTGCGCCGTATTCAGACCGAGGCCCCGTTTTTACGGAGCGGACTGCGTTCACGCAAACGAGTGAAGGAAACGGTCCTCCTACGTTTGAAATTGCCGTTCAACAGCTGTCTTCCGATTTCTTTGCCGGCTATTTTTTTTTTGTGTTATGAGGGCTTTTGGGCTTATTCTGGAAATGATCCTGTCACACGGTAATGGGGCTTTCTCTCTCAGTGCTGCAGAAGGTTGTAGATCCTTTCTCTTGAAAACTCACCTCTTCAGGCTGCACCTTTCCCTTTTACCTCACTGCTGTATTTAGCCATGTATGGTGTGTGTGTGCCATATATCTGCCATAGGTTATAACAGCACTTACGTATAATTATTTTAGTACTCAGGGTATTCTAGCTGCCAAACCCTGGTATACTATTTGGAGAGTTGAAGTACTCTTCAAGTGTTCAAGTTGTATCTACGTGGTCACGCTAGGGCTTGGAAGGCCTGTATTTTCCTCTAGGGTCCTCATCGCACTTGTCCCTGGTTCTGCTTTGCACTTTACTGTACATCACTCTGGATAAGAGTGTCTGCTAAATGACTGTAACGTAATGTAATGCAGGTTCAACTTCGCCTCAGAAGCTAGCTCGGAAGCTGACACGTTCCCGACCCCGGAATACCGAACCGCTTAGAAACACCTCGCCGTGTACCTCCTCTACAGCTCTTAAAGGTCGCTCCTCCATTACGAGCGATGTTATAATAACTCCCGAGTTCTTATACGTGGGGAATAACCTTGTCCCGGCGAGCTGCCGGCGGCTTGCGTGACACACACGGGCGCTGGGTGAAATATGCATGAGGCGTGTGGCGTGTTTGGCGCGACGGCCATTTCAGAACCCCGCCATTACCGCCCCCAATCTGAGCATCCTCTCAAGCCCTGCATTATTAATACCTCTCATAGAAATACTACATCTGCTCTGGCTTGAGCCCGTGGAAGGAGTAACAGGGGGGGTGGTGGACTAACAGGAAGCTGACAGACACAGAGAGGATGGGCGGGTTCCTCCCGAGATTTCTTCCCATCGGGGAGTTTTTTTTATCGCCACTGTTTTTGAGGGTTTTTTCTCCACATAATGGAGTCATTTACCTCCGGGGCTATTCGGGGGCTCAGGGCTGATATTTCTCATGTTTCTTTCCCCTCTGTTAAAGCGAGTTTGGCGCAGGCCGCTGTGAAAAGCGCTACACAAATAAAACCCAGGCGAATCGAGGAGCCGCGATCTCAGCACCGCGAGAGAGGTTTTGAATTGTGAGAGGAATAAAATGGTGCGAGGTCGCCCTCTGTAACCGGGTTTAAGTGGCCGTGTAAAACACCGCTGCGGTAGTCGCGGCGGTTTACCGGCCTCAGACCTTCCGGAAAGTTCCGCGCAGTCAGCGCTGCGCTCTCATTACCCGGCCCCGGGCTCGAGACTCTTACTCATCGCGAATTTAAAAAAATAAAAGAACCCCGCGTCAGCGAAAAAGGCGGCCCACCTCCGAAACCCCCGCGCTCATCCTTCACCGGGGCCCCCGGAAGGTCTCCGAGCACGCATTAACCGTCCTGAATTATTAATTAAAATAATAAGGCTGCTTCTGTGAACGATGCTCCCGATTAGTCAGGGAGAATTACGCCGCGGAGCCGGGACGCGGGCCGCCCGGCCCGGGAGAGCGCCCCCCCCCCTCCTCCGGGGGGAACCTCGTCGCCGTGGAGTCGCCCGTCTCCGTGGGAACCGGGAGGGTTCGCTCTCTCCCCTGCGCTGCCTGAGGGCGCGTCCGCCGCTGACGGTCGCCCGCTCCGACCCTTGCGTGTGAGCCGAGGTGAAGTTTGAAACATGGAATAGGGATAAACCGGCCCTGCCCCCCGAGCCGGAGAAACTTTCTGTTCTCCCCTTAAATGCGGGGAGCGTGAGTCCAGGGTTAAAACTTGCCTTTAATTCGGTAACGTGGGGTTAAAGACAAGCTGAAATCGAAATGAACTTTTTCCTTTCTGGCCTGGTCTTCTCCGATCGATATTCTATTCACTCGTTTCTCATTCCTCTCCTCGTTGGATGTCAGTCAAATCAACTCCTCGCCCTTCAGAAATGTATTGGTTACAGCAGGGTTAAAGCGTACCCGTGATCGGTTAGAGTGGGGTTAAAGCGTACCCGTGATTGGTTAGAGTGGGGTTAAAGCTCGCCCTTGATTGGTTAGAGTGGGGTTAAAGCTCACCCTTGATTGGTTAGAGCGGGGTTAAAACCTAGACTTGATTGGTTAGAGTGGGGTTAAAGCTCACCCATGATTGGTTAGAGCGGGGTTAAAACCTACACTTGATTGGATAGAGTGGGGTTGAAGCATACCCTTGATTGGTTAGGGTGGGGTTAAAACCTTTGATTGGGTAGCGGGGGTCTCTCTGGGGCGGGGCTTTAATCCTGCAATACTGGGCCATGTTCGGGGTGACGGTGGGGGCCATATTTGAAAAGAAAAACACACGACCTAGAGAGGAAGAGAGAGAGAGGGAGAGAGCGAGAGAGTGAGAGAGAATGATGGAGGGGGGAGAGAGAGAGAGGCAGAGGGAGAGAGAGGGAGAGAGAGAAAGAGAGGGAGAGAGGGGAAGAGAGAGAGAGGGAGAGAGATAGGGGAGAGAGAGGGAGAGCGAGAGAGTGAGAGAGAATGATGGAGGGGGGAGAGAGAGAGAGGCAGAGGGAGAGAGAGGGAGAGAGAGAAAGAGAGGGAAAGAGAGGGAGAGGGATGGGGCTATCCTCAGCCAGTAAGTGGGTAACTCTGGGCCTGCGATAGAGCCGTGAAGATGGAGCACTCAAAATGGTGGAATGGGGCGGGGGAGGGGGGAGGGGGGAGGGGGGTGTGGTGATAAATCGGGACGCTGATCAGGTGACGTGACCCGTAGCAGACCCCGGGCAGCAGCCTCTACCGCGCTGCGATTGGACGGTTTGCTGTCGGCGGCGTTGTCATCAGCGCCGTCTCACTGAACAGGGCTACCTGAAGCGCCATCGCTCCAGAGCGCAGAGCCTGGCGTTCTTCATTATCTGCGCGCTGCCTCTCCCCGCCGCGCTCCTGACGTACGGCCGCAATAAGCCCCGCGCCCGCGGCGGTGCCTGTCCACGAGGCGCGGGAGCGTTCCAGCTCTCTGAGGCCAGTGCCCGGGTCACGGGGGGCTGGCGCGTTGACATTTTATTCATTTTTTAAAAATAAAACTAGCCCTCTTGAGTCTGTGGAGAGGAGACGGTTCCTGCTTAACCCGCCTACGTCGAGCGCGACTGCAGCATTGTGGGTAAAATGTGAGCCTTGAGGGTGAGGAGGTGCCTTCACCTGGGGTGACCCCTGCTACGCTACGCTACGCTACGCTACGCTAGCTGCCGCCCACTCCCTTTCACACTGAGAAACGGTCCCGCGTAGCCCCGGCAGACAGGCAGGCGGGCAGGAGAACTGACGCTTTGAGCCGTTATCGGCCCTGTTCAGCCGCCTGGCTTACCGTGCAGGGCTCTGCGGGCTTAGCTGAACTCTACGTTTCAGTGTGGCTTTCAGTTACACTGTACATCACGCCAATGGAAGATCACGGATACCGGCGAACATCCACAGAGTATTACGTTACATTAATGGCAGACGCTCTTATCCGGAGCGACGTACAGTTGATTAGACTAAGCAGGAGGCAGTCCTCTCCTGGAGCAATGCAGGGTTACGGGCCTCGCTCAAGGGCCCAACGGCTGTGCGGATCTTATTGCGGCTACACCGGGGATCGAACCACCGACCTTGCGTGTCCCAGTCATTTACCTTAACCACTACACCACAGGCCGCCAGTATGGGGCAATGGCGTTTAGTATAGTTAGCCTATTGGCTAACATCCTCTACAGGCTTGGCTGAACTTTCCATTTTCAGTTTCACTGTACATAAAAATCGGGGGATCTGAAAGGGTTATTTGGCTTGATTCCATAGAGGAACCCTTTTTAGTTCTTTATGGGACCCTCTGTGAATGGTTTGAAGCGTGAAATCTCCCAGACAAAGAACCGTTTTGCCCGACAAAGAACCCTTGAACTAGATAGGGTTCTTTTATGGAATCACAGGGTTCCTCCCGGAACCATTCGGGCAGAGACACTCCTGCAGGGCTCATCAAAGGGCCAGTTTGATGCCACCTGTCAGATCCGCCTCCCCCTGCGTCAGTCTCAGGTTTTAGTTTAAAATCACGGCGTTAACACAGGCTGGACATTCACATTGACCCACGTGGCTGTCAACGTTGCGTCCTAACGTGACAAAGGCGCTAATGACGATCTCAGCGTTCAGTACAGTTCCGTTTCAAATCAGCCCAATTCAGGAATTGTCCCGAGACTCGATTCATGAATGAGGGAAAATAAATCCCACAGTGCTCCTTGCTCACGTCTCCGCTCCTGTGAATGAAATTTATTTTCATTTTGAAATTGAGCACAACGGCTCTGTTGGAGGCGGTGAGAGACACTGCTGTCCCTCTCCGCTTTATTAATTCTGTTCTCTGTTCTCTATAATTTAGTATTTTACCCCTGTTTTTAATCTATTGCCTTTTGTGTTCCACTGTGAGGCAGCTGTTTGTTCCCTGGTATGAAAGGAAATAAAATGTATTATTCAGTGGAATAGAATTTGCAAGAAAATATGATTTATTGAGGCACGCTGTGGATTGCACTGGGAACATTTTATGCATTTGGTCTTGGGCTACATTCTGAAAAAAAAAAAAAAAGAATAATTTTACAGTAAAATACTGGGGATCGGGTTGCCAGACCGTTACCGTGTAACTAACAGTACCAGGTTATGTTATGCATATGGTAGCAGGTTGTATATCTAACAAAAGTACCATGGTGTTTCACCATAAATAATATCATTATTTATATTTCAGTTGTTTACAATTTCGTACCTTTCTATTTTCCAGAGTTTTACCGTAAAATGCAATCTCCTCTCCCCCCTGGTCTTCGTACATTCATCCCGAGAATAAAACATGAAATCGAGGGTTGGAGGGATTGGCTAAAACAGCTGAGCAGCAGCGATGGGCGACGTCTTAAAGGTTCAGCAGCTTCAGATGGATTGTGGGAAACCTTCACCCTCGAGTCTTTGTGTTAATAACTTTTCATTATTCATTCATTCATTTTTATTAGTTTGTTCATTTGGACAGGGAATGGAGCGCAGCGATTTTCTATAATGCTACATTTCATCTGACTGCATATCCGTTGTGAAGTAACAGTATAAATCAGTGTCCATGGAAACATCAGCGCACTGATTAATGCAATCTGTTTAGTAAGGAAGCACGCAATAGGTCAGAATGTTGAGCGGAGAGGGATGGACCATCCAATCCCAACAAGCGTTCCACTGCTGAGAGAAGTGGGCTTCAGTCGCAGTTCTGCTAACGCCACAGATCCCGTCTGAGAGCAGAAGCACTGCTTTCCTGAAATAAGTGCCATACGCGGAGTTATGGGTGGCAGTTTATCGCATTTATCATTACAGCTCTTCTGGGTTTGTAGGGCATTACTGCAAGAGAGAGAGAGAGAGAGAGAGAGAGCGAAGGGGGAGGGAGAGAGAGAGAGTGATTGAGAGGGGGGAAGACTGAGAGAGGAAGGGAGAGAGGGAGAGAAAGGGGGGTGAGACCAAGAGAGGGTGGGGGGAGAGAGATGGCAGGAGAGAGGGTGATTGAAAGAGAGAGAGGGGGGGAGAGAGGGAGGAGAGAGGAAGATGGAAAGAGAGGGGTGAGAGAGAGGGAGGAGAGAGGAAGATCGAAAGAGTGAGGGGTGAGAGAGAAGGGGGGAGAGAGGGAGGAGAGAGGAAGATGGAAAGAGAGAGTGGGAGAGAGAGGGAGGAGAGAGGGAGATCGAAAGAGTGAGGGGTGATAGAGAGGGGGAGAGAGAGGGAGGAGAGAGGAAGATGGAAAGAGAGGGGGAGAGAGAGGGAGGAGAGAGGGAGATCGAAAGAGTGAGGGGTGAGAGAGAGGGTGAGAGAGAGGGGGGAGAGAGATGGGGTGAGAGGGAGATGGAAAGAGAGAGAGGGGGGAGAGAGAGGGCACGTTTGAAAAGTCAATCTTAATATGCAGCGCGCAGCGTGAGTGAGTGAGATGTGGAATATTCATCCGTCATAAATAAGACATTCTGAGCCGCAGAACAATGGGGCGGGCCGGGGGGGTAAACGAGCACCGTTCCGCCATTATGGAGAGAACAATGCGCGGGACTACGGGGGAAGAACGCGCGGAACACCGATTACAAAGGGGGTTCAAAGGTCGGGCTTCTGAGGGGCTCGTAGCGGGCAGGCCGGTGATTTCCCATTGTCCCCTGCTCTCTGCTTCCTGCCTGAGGGAGCCTGGGAGAAAAACACTCGCCCTGTGTAACGGGTGGAGCTGTCCTCCTGGCTGATATCCTTCTGTAGTTTATCAGTATGAATTTTTCCAAAGTAACTTACAGTTGATTTGACTAAGCAGGGGAGCAATGTGGGGTTAAGGGCCTTGCTCAAGGGCCCGACGGCTGTGCAGATGTTATCGTGGCTTATCGTGGCTACAACAAGCAACCTTCCGGGGTCCCAGTCACATACCTTAGCCACTAGCCTACAGGCTGCCCCTGTGTACCAGTTCCTTTGTCCCATTGCACTTGAATCTAATGGCTTGCATTTTTGTACTGTGCCCATTTGGACAGAGCGATATCTTTACTAAAGAAGTTCTGGTCAAATGGTGTCTTCACGATTAAAAGGTCACCCACCCCCACCCCCCCCCCCCCATGCCCAGACCCAAGATATTGAACTAGCACTCCTTTGGATCAGAGCCCAGAGGCTGGTTCACTCAAATGCATTCAAGGGCACCTTGAGTTTTACGTTAGAAAAGAGTAACACAGAAAAGACTCTTTGGCTGTTCATGTAATGGCAGACCAACTCTTGCTATGCGCCTTGATACCGATACTGAATTCAGAGCTATGAGTTTGAAGCTCTCAGGGCAGGCTCCTCTAGATACTGTACGTTGCATTTTTACAGAAAAAGCTGTTCAGCTCCAGGTGCAGAGTCACGGAGTGCGTACTCACACACACACACACACACTCCTCTGAGTCTGCAGACTGCCAGGTCTGCCTGCATTGACAGCAGCGGCCGTTTCTGCGTCTAATTTCCTCTAAGAGGTGGACAGGTGAGGATTAAACAATGAAATAAAAATCGACATCTCTCGGAAAAAAAGAGGAGTGTGGGGAATAGGGAGGGAGGGAAGAGATTAAGAGACGTTGGCGGAGGGGTGGAGGGGCGGAGGAGAGGGGGAGAGGGGGTTTCTAAGGCCGGCTGAAGGTGTGAAATATGAAGCGGGAAAGCCGTCGTGACAAAGAAAAATGGCGCTGCCCTCGTTCCGATTCATCATCTGCTTATCACCGCAAATCACTACCCCCACCCCGCAAACAAGGTGTGTGTGTGTGTGAGAGAGAGAGAGGGGGTGTGTGAGACTGCGAGTGTGTGTGTGTGTGTGTGTGTGTGTGTGTGTGTGTGTGTGTGTGTGTGTGAGAGAGAGAGAGACAGAGACTTTGTGTGTGTGTGTAAGACACTGTGTGTGTGTGTGTGTGTGTGTGTGTGTGTGTGTGTGTGTGTGTGTGTGTGTGACACTGGGTGTGTGTGTGTGTGTGACACTGGGTGTGTGTGTGTGTGACACACTGTGTGTGTGTGTGTGTGAGAGACACTGTGTGTGTGTTTGTGTGTGTGTGAGTGTGTGTGTTTGTGTGTGTGTGTGTGTGTGTGTGTGAGAGAGACACTGTGTGTGTGAGTGTGTGTGTGTGTGTGAGAGACACTGTGTGTGCGTGTGTGTGAGTGTGTGTGAGGCACTGTGAGTGTGTGTTGAGGGGGTCTTTGTAAGGAAAGGCAGAAACACGACGGTGATTGAAGAAAGTCTCAGAGTGAATTGATTGTGCTGGTGCCGTTGTTTAATCAATGTAGCGCTCCACTTTGGATAACCCCTCGCCCTTCCTGACGGGACGGACAAATGACTGTGCTCGCCCACACAGGAGGGGCAGGTGAAGGACGTCGCCCCATCAATTACCTCCCCGCCCCACCTCTCCCAATCACAGCCCTCTGACACCTCCCCGCCATCTCACAGCATCCCCACACCCCACTAAACCCTGTGAGCTCTGTAACACAGTCAACCCCACTAAACCCCATCAGCACTGTAACACAGTCAGCCCCACTAAACCCCGTCAGCCCTGTAACACAGTCAGCCCCACTAAACCCCGCCAGCCCTGTAACACAGTCAGCCCCACTAAACCCTGTCAGCCCTGTAACACAGTCAGCCCCACTAAACCCTGTCAGCTCTGTAACACAGTCAGCCCCACTAAACCCTGTCAGCCCTGTAACACAGTCAGCCCCACTAAACCCCGTCAGCCCTGTAACACAGTCAGCCCCACTAAATCCTGTTAGCCCTGTAACACAGTCAGCCCCACTAAACCCCATCAGCACTGTAACAGTCAGCCCCACTAAACCCCGTCAGCCCTGTAACACAGTCAGCCCCACTAAACCCCGTCAGCCCTGTAACACAGTCAGCCCTGTAACACGGCGTGGCGGGTGAAACACGAGCTATCGTAAAGCACGGCGCTCATAAAAGGGTGACATTGCGGCGCGGCGGCATGTTTACAGCGAGTAACCCTGGCGACTGGCGGCTTTCCTGACCGCGGGCGGGCCAACCGACGGCGAGGGAGGGGGGGGGGCTCGTCAAACGTTTACGAGCCCCATTCCCGCCGCATACGGCCGACGCCCGGCAGATGTGCGGCCGGTCACACGCCGCGGAGCGAATCCTCTAATGAAGTTTATTACGCCTCTGATTGTGCGCGGGCGGTTTGGGGAGAATGGCGCTGTCAAATAAAACGTGAAATATGTGTCGGGAGACGGCGGTTACGGCCCGGACGCGGACGGACGCGGAGCGGAGCCGGGGAGAGCGGCCCGGGGAGGAAGGGGGATTCTGGGTGGGAGCGGTCGATTGAATAACTAACGCCATTTTAGGGTTTGATTTTATAGTCTCTGCAGGAGGGAATTCGTCTGGAAGGTCGATAAGAGTCACCCACATAAAACGCAGGTACACAGCTCAATGTGTGTCTACAGCGGGAAGGGAAGGAACAACCGCAGACGGACTGTATGTGGATTTACACAGTCACTGTTAACTGCTTTCCCACTACTACTACTGCTACTACCACTGCTGCTAGTGCTGCTACTGCTGCTACTGCTACTACTACTGCTGCTAGTGCTACTACTGCTACTGCTACTACTGCTACTACTACTGCTGCTACTGCTACTGCTACTACTACTACTACTGCTGCTACTGCTGCTACTACTACTGCTACTACTACTGCTGCTAGTGCTACTGCTGCTGCTACTGCTGCTACTGCTACTACTACTGCTACTACTACTGCTGCTACTGCTGCTACTGCTGCTACTACTGCTACTGCTACTACCACTGCTGCTAGTGCTACTGCTGCTGCTACTGCTGCTACTGCTGCTACTACTGCTGCTACTGCTACTACTACTGCTACTACTACTGCTACTGCTACTACTACTGCTACTGCTACTACTACTGCTGCTACTGCTACTGCTACTACTACTGCTACTGCTACTACTGCTGCTGCTACTGCTACTACTACTGCTACTGCTACTACTGCTGCTACTGCTACTACTACTGCTACTGCTACTACTGCTGCTGCTACTGCTACTGCTACTGCTACTACTGCTGCTACTGCTACTACTACTGCTACTACTACTGCTACTGCTACTGCTGCTAGTGCTACTGCTGTTATTACTAGGGCTTCTAGTTACCACTACTGCTAATGCTACTACTACTGCTGCTGCTACTACTACTACTACTGCTACTACTACCACTGCTACTGCTACTACTACTACTGCTACTGCTACTGCTACTACTACTGCTGCTGCTGCTGCTACCACTGCTGCTACTACTACTACTGATCAATAGGAGCAGTCAGAGCAGGGGTCGGCAACCCTGGTCCTGGAGAGCCGCAGGGTGTGCTGGCTTTCGTTGTTACTTGGCATTAATTGATCAATGAAAGCCGTTGATTACACAGTTAACTCACCTCACCTGGTTTCTTGGGTCTGAGTCGCTTGCTTATTTTAAGGTGGAGACGAAAGCCAGCACACCCTGCGGCTCTCCAGGACCAGGGTTGCCGACCCCTGAGTCAGAGGATCTGTAGGCTGACCAATAGAAGTAGACAAAGGGTCTGTAGGCTGACCAATAGAAGCAGACAGATGGTCTGTAGGCTGACCAATGGGAACAGTCAGAGGGTTTGTTAGCTGACCAATAGGAGCAGCCAGAGGGTCTGTTAATTGACCAATCTGAGTACTTAGAAAGCCTTCAACCAATAGGTGTGAAATGTTCAAATACACTCTCACTGTTGAAGCAGCGCTGTTGTTGTGTGACCTTGAGATGTTGATCAGGTTGCTGTGGTTTCCAGCAGGGCTGTTCTGTGAATGTCACTATAATTAGACCCAATCATCACCACGGCAGCCTTCATTCTGAAATATACAGTCATCCTTATATAAACACCCTGGATGTCACCTGGGTAACGGTGATCCAGAAATATTGTGATGTGAACAAATATCACGGTACAGCAGCAACACGCTAAACCGCGCGCCCGCTTCTCTCTTTCCCCGACCGTTTTTTTCTCTCTTTCTTTTTTTTTCTTTTTTCTTTTTTGAAGGTCTCATTTATTTTGAAAAAATTGCTTTGCTCGTCTCGTCTGGCTGGCAGGTGCGCGCCCAATTTGTGCGGGAATACGCATCGATTCTGATTGCCGGCGACTTTTCGACAAATTCGCCCAGACGAGGCGCGATGAAAGACGTTGATTGAAGCGAAAAGACGCGGCGTTGCTCATTCCCGCCAGGAGACCGGGGCGGTCGAGCGAGCGGACGTGACCGCCAGCGGGCGCGACCGTGGCCTGGTGAACCGAACCGCTGCCGGACGGTCGTGACGCGGAGGAGCTAATGAAGGTCGCGGGGCTGGAACTAATACGACTGGTCGTCTCCTTGCGGGGGGAGAAAAAAAAACACATTAATTGGTGATGATGTTTGTTATTACAGCGAAAAACATGAAAATGTGCTATATAGGGCATTACTGGCTCGAGGCTTAGAGGGGGTAGGAGTAATGAGCTCAGATTGAAGGGGGGGGGGGGGGGGTTGAAGTAATGAGCATTAGTTGTGACTGCGCTGGAACTGCTTCCTGCTCTTACTGGTCGGCTGGGCCTGGTCATGTGATCACCTCCTCCGTCTCTTTCTCCTGCTTCACTGGCTACCTGTCCAGTCTCATTCACGTTCCCTGGGTTACCGTCTTACTGTGTATGTGTGTGTGTGTGTGTGTGCACACGCCATTTAGATGTTTATTTGGGATCTTTTCTTATTTGGGATCTTTTCAGTGTGCTGCACGTAGCGTGTTTTACAGCACGTTCCCTGGTTTTCTCGGCTCCGGGGATTGTATTTCCCCGTCATCTCGCGTTGCAGCATCCATTTTCCACGCCCGCTAAGCTCTCGCTGACGGAGCCACGGCGTTGACTGACCGTGTGCGAGGCTGAGCGAAGACGGATCGATCCCTCGTCCGGATGCCGCGCTAACGTGTTACGGCCACGCCGCCGTTAGCGCTAACGAGCTGTGGCGCGCTAACAGAGACGGCCTTTCATCTGTCCCGACGTACGAACGGAAACCAGCGCAGTCTGAAACGTGTCATTCGCTTCTCCCATAACCCCCTGCAACACAACACCTCTCCTTGATGCTACGACGAGCCTCTGTCATGGGAGTGCTGCTGCAGAGTGCTTTGACGTTACGTTACAGTTATTTAGCTGAGGCTTGTGTCCAAAATGACTTATTGTTCATTAGACTAGGTGGGTTAATTGCGGGTAGGGCCTTGTTGTCCCCAACAGCGGATCTTAATGTTGCCACACTGGGGCTTGAACCACCAACCTTCCGGGTCTTCGCCGAGCACATTTGCCAGGCCAGGAACTGCTGGTTTTCCGCCCTCCCGTTACCTGGGAGTCAGGTGTGAAGACACTCAGTAGCACTAGTTGTTCAGTTACTTACCCGGGAGAAAGGGAACCAGGGCTGGATTTGGATCCGAGGGCCAGTGCAGCCACAGTAAGATCCGTACCGCTGTTGGGCCCTTCAGCAAGGCCCTTAACCACACATTGCTCCAGGAGCGATTATCCCCTGCTTGCTCTAATCAACTGTAAGTTGCTTTGGATAAAAGCATCAGCTAAACGACGAATTGTTTACAATTGTTAGCTGAGCAGCTGTCACCCCGATCAACTGAAACCCCGTCTCCCCGGGCGACGCTAGAGCCAATCGCGCGTAGCCGCGCGGGGGCTGTCGACCGCAGTCGGGATTGGCTCAGCCTGAGCTCGACTCCAGCGCGCGGGCCCCGGTCCCGTCTCCGGATCAGTGCCCTGACGGGACGGGTCGGACCCTGCGGCCCAACCGAACGCATTTCAGGGCGGCGGAGCGGAGAAGCATTCCGACAATTCCGGCTGCTCACCGGAACGTTCCAGAGGGCTGGAATTCCACGCGGGCCGGTTCCGCCAGCCGCCCCGCTGTAGCTGTCTCTTCCTGTAGCGCTCCGCGGCGCTATTAAGAGCCGGCGCGGCAGATGGCCTGGTCCGGGGGGGGTTCACACGCGCTGCTGATTTACATATCGCGCCCGGCTCTGCGCAGCGGCGCCGGCCGCTTGCCGAAGACGTTCAGGTTAAGTGCCGCTCTCTGGGGTGCCGGCGCGAGTCCCTCACCTGCGATCCGGGGCCTTTCGGCTCTCCTGTTTACGAAGGAAAACAAGACCCAACTGTTACATCGGAGCACCGTTATAGCGCTGCTGCTAACGGCTACATCACAGCGCTGTTGCAGCCTCACCGCTATTGGCTGTGTCAGAGCACCATTATGGCATTGCTGTTAATGGCTATATCACAGCACTGTTGTTGTATCAGTGCTAATGGCTATAGCGGAGCACCGTTATAGCACTGCCGCTAATGGCTACATCACAGCACTGTTGCAGCCTCACTACTAACGGCTATATTAGAGCACTGTTGCTGCATCGCCGCTAACGGCTACATCAGAGTACCATTATAGCACTGCTGCTAATGGCTACATCACAGCACTGTTGCAGCCTCACCGCTAACGGCTACATCAGAGTACCATTATAGCACTGATGCTAACGGCTACATCACAGCACCGTTATAACAGCATTGCTAACTGCTGTATAGCACTGCTGCTAACCGCCACATCAGAGAACTATCATGTTCCTTAGCCACTAGGCTACAGACATGAGCTTACTCAAATTCATGTCTTCATTCCCTTTTCCTGCACGGGAATAGTTCAATAGAAATACCTCACTGTCGAGGTGGCAGGATGCTATGGCGATGGCAGAGACAGGACGCAGCAGCTGTTTCCTGGGGGAGGTGTTGATCTGCGGAGGTGGTTCTCAGTCTTCACCGTGACTCGTCATGAGGAGGGCGTTTAGTCGCCTTGTGCACGGTGGGCTGGAGACCTCCTGGAGAGATAACCTGTTCTATGTCACCGTATCCCAGGGTGCTTTGAGGCGCAGAGTAAGACTAGATTCGCATCTGATGCCAGGGAAAGCGTCCACCATTTTAAGATGCTCTCCAGCACTGGAGAGCTGACAGGCTTATTTGTGCTCTGTAGTGTGTTGTATAGTACCTGGATCACGCGCTACAGTGCAGTAGGATGCCAGCGGGATTATTGCTGCTGTTATTTATTGTCCAGCTGGTGACCTTATGCCAGGTGGGTTCCAGCGCGTGTATTCCTGGTACCCTCCACTCACAGGCCTGGCCGGGGCAGTAAAACAGCCTTTAATAAGAGCACAGCCGCAGGGCTCCACTCCGGATGTGAACCTGCAACCTCTCTGCTACAACACCTCTTGGCCTGTCCACTGCACTGCTGCCTCTTCACCCCCCCCCCCGCCCCCGTCTGAGTGTACGGCTGGAACACACCGACCGCCCCGTCTTCTCCTTCCTGAGAGAGAGAGAGGGGGGAGAGAGATGGGGGGAGGGAGAGAGAGAGAGCTTTGTTGGTATTGTGAGGGGACACTTACGGTGCCAAAGCGTGTACTGACATAACGAGCAGATAGCAGGTAACAGATAAGCAATAACAAATTGGACAGCAGTAAACACACACTGTAAAGAAAGAATATCGCTCTCTCACTCTCTCACTTTCTCTCTCTGCACTTCCCAGCCACCAGCCCCACCCGCCCCCCGCCCCCCGCCCTCCCTCCAGCAGAAACAGGGTCTAGGATCAGGTCTACAGTTCCTCTGCCACCATCCTGTCCTGGTTGACAAGTAACATTTTCCAATCCCATTGGGAAATCTCAAAATTAGTCAAACTTGTCTGAACTCATTGGGGAAAATACGATTTTAAGTCAACATATAAGACTAAAATACTTGTTGAGACTTACTTCTTTTTTGGGAGGTTTTCGCAGTGTACAATGTTTACTTGGCTGACATTACATTACCTTAATTTAGCAGATTACCCTCTCCACAGCGTCTCGCAGTGCGGGAGAGAACATAAGTGTGTCTGTGTGAGTTATGGGAACGGTGGTGATTTGCACCAGGCTAATAACACTTAGAGCTGAGGCAGCCTGCTCACAACATCGTAAAAGTGTTAATGCAGGTTAACTTATGCCAACCCAGAACCACAGAACCGCTGTAAAATCCAGTAACATAAACCCTCCTGCCTCTGCAATAACAAGCAGCGGCTACATTAAGTAGCGAGGGCTCTTGGGTAGGGATGGGGGGGAGGGGGGCCGGTTTGGAGAAGGGAGTATTCACATTGCTGAGGGCCTTGTTTGGGTTGAAGCCAGTCCAGCGTTGAATATGTAATTGTTTTCGATTCAAATATGTTTCTATGCTTTACTGAGCTTGTCTGGTGTATTCAAACCTATGAAATGCTCCCAAAAGGTGCAAACTCTACCTTCTGGTCCTCTTGGTTGGCTCAGTTGCGCCAGGCAAGATTTGAATCCAAAACAATTACATATTTGACTCTGGTCTAGTTGATGCCCATAGCTTTAGTGTTTTTTTTTTGTTTTTTTGTTTTCAAATCCTAGTTTTCGATGCTGTGTTTAAAGTCTTGTTCAGGTTGATGCCCGTAGTTGTAGTTTTCTTTCTATTCTGTGTTCAAAGCCTTATTCTGGTTGATGCCCATATTTGTAGTTTTCTTTCTATTCTGTGTTCAAAGCCTTATTCTGGTTGATGCCCATATTTGTAGTTTTCTATACAGTGTTGAAGGCCTTGTTCAGGTTGATGCCCATAGTTGTAGTTTTCTATTCAGTGTTTAAAGCCTTGTTCAGGTTGATGCCCATAGTTGTAGTTTTCTATACAGTGTTGAAGGCCTTGTTCAGGTTGATGCCCATAGTTGTAGTTTTCTATACAGTGTTGAAAGCCTTGTTCAGGTTGATGGCCATAGTTGTAGTTTTCTATACAGTGTTGAAAGCCTTGTTCAGGTTGATGGCCATAGTTGTAGTTTTCTATACAGTGTTGAAGGCCTTGTTCAGGTCGATGGCCATAGCTGTAGTTGTATGAGGCTGGAGATGCTCAGTGGTGTAAAAGTACGGTCACATGATAGGGCACAGTGGCAGCCCCGCCATGGGGAAATTAGTGGTGCCCTTTCCGGGGTGGAACCACTTCATCACCCCTTCCCCCCTCCTCCATCCCGATGAGAGATCACACCTGAGCGCCGGCCATTACTCACCGAGAGGTTTCTGCTGTTTTCTGAGGGCCAGGGCCAGCGTTGCTATCTGCTCTTTTAGGGGAACAACCCCCCCTTACCAACCCCCCCCCCCCCCCAACCCCCCTCGGTGACCGGTGTTGGGGGTGACCATTTCGTTGACCCCTCAGTGGTCTGCCGAAACAGATGGGGCGTCTCATCTGGGCCTAATCGCCCTTGGTTCGCCCCACACGGTTCCCACAATGCAGTTTGAGCCGCTGGATTAAGAGATGGCAATCTTTCATTTGTGGTATTCAGCTGCTCGCTCTCAGTACTATACAGCTTGGATTTAAAAGAACAACTGCACTTTTGATGACTCACTATCCACAGTATTATCAGAGGTGTGAATGAAGCACTATTGGGACATGGCAAACATTACATTTTACATTGTTCATTGTTATTAGTATGTATTAACATATTAGTAATTGCATATTAGTGTGTTATTACACATTTATGCATCTGCTTGTTGGATAACCTCACCCAGACCAGGTTATAAGGCATTATAGTGCGTTATGACTCACGGCTGACTAACCCACTAGTTCTGCTGTTCAGGTCTGTTATGGCAGTTTTAACCTACTTACATCAAACGGGAAAAATCCTGAGAGAAGATTCTTAAAATACCCCATAGAAATACCACTCGGGGTTTGAGGTTTCCAGCAAAAGTGTTCCTTTTGAACATTGGCCTTTATTTCAGTCAGGTTTTAATCTGGTTACACACCTACAAACACAATATATCACCTCCAGACACACTCTGCGGGGTATATATACTGCTACCATATACTACAGTACTATACCATATGAGTATATAGTGCAGTAGTGAAGCACTGGCTTATGCAGATAAGTATACTGTATTACTGCAAGCTCCTGCTACATTAGAATGCAGTTCAGGCCCATTCAAATCCAGCGTCGTTAATTAAAGAGGGCCTCCTGGCCTCTCCCAAGTAATGCAGCCTGCCACGCATTTCAGCCATTTTGTGTGAGAGCGTCCTGGATTCGCAGGGAATGCCATCAGCCAACACGAAATGCTAATGTCACATGTTGCACAGCGCGGACGCTTTTAACACGGGCCAGAGCCAAGGTCAGTCACTGCAGTCGAGAGGACCGCAACCCTGATGAGGTATGCCAAGGTTGCGTTTAAAAATAAATAAATTCACCGAGCGAGGATTTTGTTGTGGAGGTACTTTTTCAGGTCCCACTGTGGGACCTGCCGGTGAACCGTAACCAGCTGTGGCTGTTGACTGCGTGTGTCAGTCTTTATTCAGTTACTTATTCATTCATTTATTTAGCAGATGCTTTCGTTCAAAGGGACTGAAACGGTCTTGCGTATGCCATAGATTATAATTGCACTACATATATATATATTATATATGTAGTTCTTGTTATACTCGGGATATTCTAGCTGCCAACCATGGTATGCTAGTTGGTAAGTTGATGTATTCTTCTAGGGTTCCAGTTGTATCTATGTGATCACGCTAGGACTCGGAACTGTACTGTCCTCTAGGGTCTTCATGGTCCCTGGTTCTGATTTGCATTTCATTGCACGTCGCTCTGGATAACTACCTGTTAAATTCCTATAATGTGATGTTAAAAGGCTAGGTTTCACATTAAAGGGGTGGTTCACTTTCTGTGGAAATGTTTTTAGGTATAATTTACGTTTTTGTGAGTGTTCTTGGTTGCCGCATACAGGTTTGTATGCGTGAAAGTGTGTGCCACTGTGTGAGCTGATTTGCCGTTAAATAATGTGTTTTCCTGTTTAAACCATCGATGCCAACCATCATAAAGCCTGCAGGTCAGCAGAAACTTCTGGAAGTATCTTAAATATCCTTTGTCGCACAAGAAAACTGTCTGGGCCGAAACTGAAACTGAAATAATATCAATTTTTTAAAAGAAAACCTCCAAAAAGTGAACTCCACCTTTTAGCTTCTATCATTCATATCGAGTTAATGGTTCTGGTTTGACAATACAATTACAGCGTTCTGAGGTGAAAACAGTGTAACACTGTCAGCACACCCTCAGGCAACTTGCATTGCTTTGAGGAAAGGGCTGCAATGAGCCACAATACGATCAGCGCAGCTCCTGGGCCCTTGAGCAAGGCCCTTAACCCCACACTGCTCCAGGGGCAATTGTCTCCTGCTGGGTCTAATCAACTGTAAGTGGCTTCGGATGAACTCGTCAGCTAAATAACTGCAATGTCATGTAATGATGGAGGATGTCTCTCAGTGGCTTGTAACTCATAAGGTGTGGGTCCCAGCTGGGTCTAAGGTACTGAACCTGAAGTGCTTCAGTAAAAATATACCCCTGTATTCATGGAGTATTTTTGGAGAATCTGTTTTTTTTTCAGTAGTCCATACTTTGTGCAATATCTAGGTACAAATCCCTTTAGCAAACAATCTTGATGTACTGTAAGCCAAATTGTTTTCTTGCAAAATATTTAGCGTTTTATTCTTTGAACGGATCTACTGGGAATGATTTTCTGAAATAATATGTCATTAAAAGTACACATTTCTTCTTTTTTTTCATTCAAAATATCTTGCTATATCCGAAAGAAAATTTCAATTAGGAAAAACATCATTCAATCGTTTGTTTTATTTGAAAGGATGAGTCACACAATATTTGTACATATTAGTAAGAAAACTGAAGGGATTATGCATAATTCTTTGAGATAAATAAGCCTTTGGTGGGGACAGAAGTGTGTGGAGTCAGCAGAGATGTTACGGACTGTAAAATAACTGTCGAGAGATGAGACGTGTTTTTTATGATAAGCTATTGCGGATTCGCTTTCAAGCGATGACATTGCACCGCCACGAGAGACTTTAAGATAGTCACTAATAATTAATGTTGACTAAATCTTTCGTCAGCCCGTCTTCAGCGTGATACCAGCGAGAGACCAGCGATTAGCCTTTACCTCATGAATAGGTAAGCAGGTTGCCCCACATGAGAAGAACTGCACACGTGCGGAAGATGCACCACGTTCACGGGGGAGAAGGTCTCGCTGACGTACGCACGGTTTGTGTCAAGATGGCTGTGCCTCTGGGCTCTAGGGGATGCTACGCGGCATATGGAACTGTCAATCAAATGACTTCCTGATGTGTTGGCCAATGGCTGCGCAGCTGGGCCGGGGAGAGTGCCGATTGGCATGTCGCCGCAAATCCGCTCTGACAGACAGTTGTCACAGCCAATCAGGAGTTAGTGTGGTTGGTTTTCAGTTAGCTTTTAAATTGAGCGAGGGAATCTGTTCTAGCTTTCACCACTCTATAAGTCTTTTTATGAATACTCCTATGAACATGGTGCAGAACACTCTTTCATAACCATAGATTTAATTTTTAATAAGCCTATGCCAGATTTGCAGTGAACTTCAACTAACGTCAGTATAGTGTGCTCACTGGCAGTGGCAAGTCACAAATGTCTGAATGGCTTGTTCTTCACATTTCACCTCACGCGATACCATTGCTATGTGGTCACAATCGTAATAATAACAACTATTATGATTATGATCATTATTTAAAATTTGTCCTTGCATTTTTGTACTGTAGCACTTTTCTTTTATATACTCAAACTGCTTTACAGTGATGAGGAGGACCACAACCAGCACTACTGTGTAGCACTCACCTGGGTCATGCCTGGCGGCCATTTTGTGCCAGAATTCTCACCTGACATTAGCTGAGGTGGAGAGGGAGAGAACATTTTTTAGCCATTTAAGTGTCATAATTTCACAATAAACCTAATCTTAGACCCTAAGTTTTAGCGTAAATGCAAAAAAATAGTACTGCCAGCTTGTGTCCTTAATATGTAATTAGTGTAAGCTTGGCATTGTGTGACGGGATGGTGAAAAGCCTTGCTCTGTGGAGTGGAGACCACGCAGGTGTGTGCCGTGTGATTGACATTCTCATTTTGGAGATTTACAGGGTAATCACTCTTTACATGGCTCTCTGAACTGAAGTTTAAGCCCAGCAAATGTCAAGCTGTTCAATTTCCTGCCCGGGGTTGCGTAAGGTGTCAGGATATTTTCTCTTTGCTTTAAAAAAGAAAAAAAAAAAAGAAAAAAATCAAAAGTGGCGTTTCAGCTACATTTCAAGGGCAGAAAAATCAATACCCCCCTGCCCCTCCATACACACACACACACACACATAAACAGCGCCTTCACACAGAATGAAAATATTTATTCCTTTTTTTAGTATAGCTAACAGTCGAGAGGAGCGTGCTCCCCGGATCATTGGCTCTCTCTGCAGGCTTCGGTCTGCTGGCTGTGGGCTCAGGGAGCCTAATGAACTCAACGGGCAAGAGCAATGGCTGTGTGTCCTCCTGTTGCTCTGGAGAAATCCTCTCTCTCTTTCCCTCTCTTTCTCTCTCTCACCCTCGCCCTCCCTCTCTCACTCATTCAGTTACTCACCGTGTTTCTGTCTCTCCCTCCCTCACTCTCCATCTCTCACTCACTCTCTGTTTCTGTCTCTCTCCCACTCTCTCCGTCTCTCACTCACCCTCTCTCTCTCACTCTCCATCTCTCACTCACTCGCTCTCTGTTTCTGTCTCTCCCTCTCTCTCTCTCCACATCTCACTCACTCTCTGTTTCTGTCTCTCCTTCCCTCTCTCTCCATCTCACTCACTTTCTGTTTCTCTCTCTCCCTCCCTCTCTCTCTCATCTCTCCCTCACTCCTCTCTCTCCGTTTCTGTCTCTTCTTTCCTCTCTCTATCCGTCTCTCTAACACACTGTTCCTTTCTCTCTCTCACACACTCACACATACACACAAAATGGCCACTAGTTAGAGGAGAGAGAAGGTTGTTCAGCCCAGGCCTTTTATTTGACTGGATTGGAGAAAAGGCTGAAGAGCTTTATTGCAGTGGTCAGGTCCTCCTAGTTCTCCAGTGCATTCTGGGAAGGGCTCGACGACCCCACTGGCAGGTGTACAGAGCAGCAGAGACACCTGGTCTGGAGAGCTGGCCAGGGCACGTTTATAATGAGACACATAAACATGAAATGCATACGTGAAATACGAGGAAACCAATTTATTCAAGCACACATAAATGGTAAATGGTTGGCATTTACAGTATATAGCGCCTTTATCCGAATGCTAATGATGCGTCTCATTCACCCGTTCATACACGCAATCACACACTCACCAACGGCTATTGGCTGCCATGCAAGGCACCAGTCAGCTCATCAGGAGCATTTGGTGGTTAGGTGTCTTGCTCAGGGACACTTCAACACGCACAGGACGGGATCGAACCGGCAAACCCTCCGACTGCCAGACGACCGCTCTTACCTCCTGAGCCAATGTCAGCCCCGTCTACATGCATGCACAGACACACATGCCCGCCACCTCTCTCTGTCATTGCAATGCACATTTCTCCCTCTTTTACTTTCTCTCTCCCTCCCTCCCTCTCTCTCTCTCTCTCCCTCTCTCTCTCTCTCTCTCTCTTTCTCTCTCTCTCTCTCTCTCTCTCTCTCTGATTGTGGTGTGCTGTATTGGTGTGAACACGTGCCCGCTCGCTCTGTTGAGCTGCGGAATTCAGCCCTGATCTTTCTCTTCCTACAACCCGCGTGTGTTTTTATGTTGCTTTAACTATGTGGTTATTAGTATGGCATTACGTTGTAATTACCATGTATTTCTGTTAGATTGCTGTTACTACATTGTAATTACTGTGTTAGATTTAAACAGAAGATCAGGGAGCTTGGCATGTTTCCTCAGTGGCTGAATTCCTTCATGTAGTGCCAAGCATGGATTTTCTATTAGGCTGGTTTTTATTTTTTTTGTTTTAATTGAGGCCAAGTTGAGTAAACTGATCATGACAGAATGAGTGAAAATATCAGAGAAGTGTTTCTATTAACAGAGCCAGGAAAAGCCCTTCTTCCTGACTGGATCACATTTTACCACTCTTGACCAGAAGGTGGCGCTGTGTTGTTTCACTCTAATGCTATTAAGGGTATGTACAGTATAATATTTTTGTGGATATGCAGGTAATTTAAATAATACTGAATAGATGTATAAGGACCCCTTTTGCATCCAGCGATATAATTTGCTATGATTTAAGCCCACAGGCTGGAACAGTCACCTGTAACCCCATTAGAAGACAGGCACAGTGACAGCCGCCTTTGTGGGGTCCTGATACACGTGGCTGGTGACCTGTGAAACAGGATTTCACGGATTTTCCTTATAAGGCGACTATTTGAGGCTTTAATGTGGTGGCCCCCACACACACACACACTCACACACGCTCACACACACAGCTTATGATCAGAGAGGTGAACAATTTGGAAAGACAGCCATGCATAGATATGAATTCCCTTAATGGCGTGCCCTTTCATGTTTTATTTATCTCAGTATATTAGTAATCATATCCAAGGGGTGAATTGCAGTGAATATGCTCTTGAGACTGACAGTGTCATTTCTCATTAATTAAAAATTAAATAAATAAATAAAAGATAATTGGGACAAAGGCATTCAAAAGCCTAGAATCAAGATGAGATTCAGAAAGCTCCATATACCTGCGGGAATGAGGAACCGCGATTGAACACACCTGTGAAGCCATTTGTCCCAAACATTATGGTGCCGTGAAACGGGAGGCCAAGCGATGTAGTTTCTACATGGTGAAACCAAAGTGTATAACTAATGTAACACTTTTACCACGTAAAACCTGTGGTTACAAATCTAATCGAGAAAAAAACATCTCTTTGTCCCAAATGTAAGGGTTGTCCCTATATAAAGTGTAACTATTTGCCTGACCTAAATAGAGGGTGTGTGTTTGAACTGATGCCACTGAACTCCACGTCCTGAGCATTGCAGTCCTCCCGGGCTCATGCGGTGATTGGGGTGCTTACACGCATCTAAACGCGTTCCCGTGCAGTTTCCCCTCTCTGGGCCAGTGGCGTGGAGCGTGTAACTCAAGCTGACACATCCCAGGACTTGCACCTCGCCCTGTGCATTAACTTGAAAATTCAGATTTCAGTCTGTTTGTAGCGCAACTTTTCAGCCGAAATTTGTGTGGCAGATTTGCAGCTGTGCGCTACACGCTTATGCTTCTCCCTCCTGGCTTTACGACCAGCGGGTCTAAGACCGTAGCGGGCAAAGGGCAAAAAACATCGCCTGTTGGAAAATAAACTAAGTAAATTCACAAAGACTTTTCTTGATCTAGTTCCTTGGTGACTCCTCAGAAAGTAAGGGCAAAAGAAGCTTATAAGAGAATTGAAGTACAGAAGTAGAACAAAATGTGAAATGAGAATCTTTTAAACTAAGTTGGAAAGGTTTTTCTTTTTAACCTAAAATGCCCAGGCTTCCACAGGCTGGTCTTTGGAAGGGAAAGGCATGTTACACATCCTCTTCGTCATCATCACAAAGATGCCCTTTCAGTGTTGTCCTTGGGCTGCCGAATGAAGAAGAAACCTTGACATACCGTTCCTGTGTGTTTGCTTTGTGTCTGCTTTTGTACACTGGCTAGAACTTTACATAGTACAGTGAAATTGATGCCTTAGATGAGCCTCTATGACAATTGCAACTGTTTGAGCAGGTTGGCCATTATCTCACCCAGTTGCAGAGGTAGGGAAAAAACACACTCAGGTGTTATCGAGCGAATTTCTGTTTGGAGATGCAATTAGATGCCTATGCTGTTCGCCTGTATTGGCACTCTTTGTCTGTTAGAGTCAATGAGGCCTTCTCTCAAAAAAATAAAAAGATCAGTTTACTCTCAAAGGTATTGTTGAACACTGGGCTTGAATCAGAGCTAGAGATTTGTTTTTGTGGGTCCTTGTCTTTATCCCAAGCCTTGCTTGTTGGAACCTTCCCTGTCTATATGGGTGAGGCCAGACCTGATCTCAGACTTGCTTTCTTGTACACTGCAGTACACAAATCCAGCTTACACTGATGTGAGTCTGGCAGACTTTGTGTGCATCTTGAGCTATCAGACCACAACTGGTACCACACTGTGGTGCCCATCCACACACTGGAACTCTTAACAGATACCAGACCATGGGGCCCATTCACACACTGGAACTCTTAACAGATACCAGACCATGGGGCCCGTCCACACACTGGAACAGAGCCTGAACAGATACCAGACCATGGGGCCCATCCACACACTGGAACAGAGCCTTAACAGATACCAGACTGTAAGGTCCTTAACAGGATGAGACACGGCTCTCCTATTTTGAATCCCTGTCTCCCCTCTGATTCGCTCTGGGTTCCTTTCTAAAACACAGCTCTTGCTGCAGATTAAAAAAATCTCCTAAAAATGACGTTGAGGTAACCGCTTATCTTCTGCCGTGAATCGACATTCACATCAATTTTTTGGACACAACCACCCACTCGGCTCCCAAAAATACTGGAGATGTGTGTCATGTTGGCCCGTTCTCACCCATTAGTCTCCACATTTTCTGGCGAGAGATAAATTAGAGATGATTCAGCTCTGATTTTAACACGTGGGCAACTCACAGCTTGGAGCAATTCAGTCTGGTCCCTTTGCAAGAGGCTTTCCTTTATAAATGTCTCGCTGCATTTAAAATAGAACGGAGGAATTCACGGACGCAGTCGAGTCTTTGTCGTCCTGTTAAAAGTTTTTTTTCATCCTCTGCAGCAACGGGGAACCACCGAACATCAACGACCTTAGATCCGATCGGAGGATTTTTCCTTGCCTGTGGGCTTGTCACTAATGAACCAGGTCTGTGGTTACACTGTGGGGGCAGCCTGTAACGTAGCGGCTGAGTTGCGTGACTGGGACCCAGAAGGTTGGTGGTTCCAACGCCAGTGTAACCACAATAAGAGCCGTGCAGCTGTTGGGCCCTTGAGCAAGACACTTAACCCCACGTTGTTCCAGGGGGAATTGACCCCTGCTTCGTCTAGTCGTCAGACCTCCCTGTTTCAGTCTTAATTCCCATCGAGCTGGCACTGTGACACTTTGACCTGGTGCCATTCTGCTCTTGATGGTTATGGTGTCATTGACATGTCAGTTTCATGATATTTTGAATTGAATTAAGTACTTTATTTCCCTTTTCTTTGCATCGTGAGAGGCTCTCGTTCTCATAGTTTGCACACAGCGTTACACTGACGACATAGATGTGGTCATTCAGACAATAGATCAACAGCATAGACATATTAGTTCAGGGCCAGTGCCAACATTTTGGGCAAGCTTCTGCTCATAATTATTTGATTTAGCCAGTCATTTACATGACATTTTAGTTAATAAGCTGCTAAAGACTGTTCTTGTATGCTGATCGGACATATTTGCTGTGGTCTAATCTACGAGAGAAACACCCGCCCTCCAGGGAAAGAGATTTCTCACCGCTAGTAGAGCCGTGTGCCCAGTGTGGGGAGTTCAGGGACCCAGCAGACGCTGTGGGGCAGGGCATCTCTCCGTGGAATTGGCCCAGAACGAAACCTGGGCCCATCTGCCGCGGACAGGTGGGTCTCTGCCGGGGAGCACACAAAATGGCCAACACTCCACCGGTCCGCTTCAGGGTGTTTGATCGATGGACGGGGGGCGAGGGGGCAAGCCACCAAAACAGGTGCTCGGAGTCGTGATAACCGAAAAAAATACGCTTTCCTCACTGTTGAAATATAAGGAGGTTGCCAAACTGAGAAATGTGGTCGGGTTGCCAGATTGAAGTTGAGCGGTGGGGTCGGGTTGCCAGATTGCAGGTTGAACAGTGAGGTCGGGTTGCCAGATTGAAGCTTGAAGAAGGTTCCACACTGCTACTGTGCTGAGTGTTGACTCCCTCCTTGTTTCCATAGCAACCCATTGTTTAGACAAGAGATTGTGGACTAGGACACTTTACAGTGATGTGGGAACACCCCCAAAATCCCTGCTCTGCTTTCCACAGCATTGACGTACACACCTGGTGTAGGGGGAAAAGGCAATCCCCGTGCTACTTTATTGACTCAGTCGTCCTTGTTTCATTGTTTAAACAGAGAGATTGGGAGCTGGACAGGTTTATTGGCAGTTAAGCTGTTTTTATGAGGCTGGCCGTGCCTCTACAACACTATTGGACGGAATCCCAAATCCTGGCTGGGGATTGGAAGGCTTCAGCCGGTGTTTTTGCTTCATTTGACTGATGGCGGGGGTGGTGGTGTGGAGAGAGGGAGGTTAACTCTCAGCCTTCTCTCCCCTTATCCTGATGGAATCAGTTTATCGCGTGTCGGCCAGCCTGGGGGCGGTGGCGGTTGTGTGTGTGGGGGGTGGTGGTCGGCAAATTGATTACCGCGGGCCCTCCGTCCTGCGGAGCTCCCATTAAGATATCATCGCTCTCCAATCGCACGTCTCGAGGGCCGGAGCTGGAGTGTCAGGTCACCTGTCACTCAACCCGTCACCCCTCCCCCTGGTTCTTCCCCCCTGCGTTATCTCACACGCTGAGACGTGTGGTGACAGCGCAGGTCCCATCTGGCAACTCCTCTTCGAGGATCGCATTTCACAAATGTACCCTCAAAGTACCATAACGTTCTCGTTGGTGTGCCAATAAGTGCTTTTTCCATGCAAAAAGGTACGGGTCAATGATTTTTTGCTGACTTGGGGTGCCATATATTATGCACCTGTAGGGAAGCATTTGCAACAAGCATTTTGTACCTTTTCAGGCACTTTTCATACCTTGAGTGCACTCATTTCACTTTCAGGAAGGTGAAAAAAAATAAATAAATAAGGCCACTTTTGTACCTTTATTACACCCATTTCACTGTCAGGCGTGTCTATAGCCTTCAGCCAATTAAAAAGCCTGGAGAACAAGGCTTGGTGGATCCGTTAGCCAATCAGCGGCGTGTGCTTGTTTTGCTGTTGAGAAAAGCCGCGGAGACTGCAGGCCTCCATTAAGAGGAATAAACAGAGGAGCTTGTCTCTGTCCGCACCCCCTACGGTGAGCCACCGGGGCACTGCTTTCCGTCTCTTAATGAAAATCATTTCTTAAGATGGCCGAAAACGTCTCAGACACTTAGGATGATAACGGGAGATACGGCTTCCTCAGACGCGAAGCGCCACGTGCGCAATAATGGTTCAGAGGAAGCGTGTTGATTTTGCGGTGCGTCGGACCAGCAGTGCAACAGCAGTGCGATTGAGAAAATCTGTTTGTTTTTAAAATCTGATGTCAGAACTGGGCGGCACGGATGGTGCAGTGGGTAGCACTGCCGCCTCACAGCAAGTAGGTCCTGGGTTCGAATCCCCGTCGACCGGGGCCTCTCTGTGCGGAGTTTGCATGTTCTCCCCGTGTCTGCGTGGGTTTCCTCCGGGTACTCCGGTTTCCTCCCACAGTCCAAAGACATGCACGTTAGGCTGATTGGAGAGTCTAAATTGCCCGTAGGTATGAGTGTGTGAGTGAATGGTGTGTGTGCCCTGCGATAGACTGGCGACCTGTCCAGGGTGTATTCCTGCCTTTCGCCCAATGTATGCTGGGATAGGCTCCAGCCCCCTGCGACCCTGATCAGGATAAGCGGGTTCAGATAATGGATGGATGGATGTCAGAACTGTAATATGACCAGTGTTTGGGCCTCCTAGCCTGTCACTATAACCTTGAAACTGGTGTCTATGGGCTGTACTGTAAGTGATATTTTTTATGACATATTCATATGGGAGGTGATGTATGCTGTGGATATACTATTGTGCATATACAGTGCAGTCCGTAAGTATTTGGACAGTGACACATTATTTGTTGTTTCGCTCTGGAATGACGCAATGACTCTGAGGTTAAAGCAGAGGTTGTTTTTTTTTTAAATGGAATTTGTTTTCAAGAAAATTTCATTGTGGTTATATACCCTGTTTGGCTTTCTACATCAGCAATATGTTGTGACACTAATTTATGTGTGGGTGTGCATGCATGTACGTTTATGTGTGTGTGCATGCATGTGTGTTTATGTGTGTGTGTGTGTGTGTGTGTATGTGTGTGTGCGCGTGCAGTCTCTCAGATATCAGATATTACCTGCAAACGGCTTCTGTGTTTCCCAAATCAGCCCGTTATGAAAAGCTGTTGCACAGAGCGCCCTGCAGAAAGAGTGTGAATGCTGGCTTTTATACTTCCACTTCCGCGTCTGCCTTCCCGCTGGCATTGGTCTGCGTTCGTCTGCGTTCGATGGGCTCCATTTCTGCGTTTTCCGCACCTGGGATAAGACCCCCCGCCGTGCCCTCGTTTGCCCCCCTCTCGTTTCGGCGTTCCCGGCGCTCCGGGCGCAGGAGATTCCCCCCGGAGGCCTCTCCCCGGAGCGGCCGGCATTACAGCGCTCCGGGTTTCATTACGGCTCATTACGGCGCTCTCGCACCTGCACTTCCACAGAAGAAGAGTCACGGCCGGACTCCGACTCCGATCCCGCCGATATCACGAACGAAATCCCGGCTTCACCTCCCGCCCCGCGCCCCGGTGCACTGTGGGAAACGCTCCGGGAGTGGTGCTTCCCCGGGCGTAGCTGGAGGGGACGGACTGGAAGACACCAGGCCTGGCAGGGCTCCTGCGTTCTCTCTCTCTTCCCGGAAAAAGGGACGGAGCAGCACGGGGGCGTAGTTACCCGCCACCGTCCGTCAGAAGCCGTCAGAAGCCCCGTTTGTTCGCTCGACAGAGCGTTCACGCTACAGACCACAGCGGGATTACCGCCGCCGCGTGGCGATTGTCTCTTCACAGGCCGGGGGTGTGAGGAGGTGTCGGGGAGCCGCTCCGACCTGATCTGCGCTCAAGTCTCTCAGATATCACCTGCGAGATGTTCGCAGCAGACGATTACTGTTGAACAGTTTTAAATTGACATTCCATTTAGTCCACCAATGCCTTTTTAATACGAATGGATGAGACTTAAGTCTGATTTGTTGCTTACCTGTAATTAATTTTTAGAGGTAAGAACAAATATTACATTGATTAAAGTGTATTATAACAGCCAATTAATTCTCAACTTTTGTTCTCTTGGTGTTTTCCCAAGGAGCAGCCATTTTTGTTCGCCGTGCACTACCTAACTGTTAGCTAACGTTAGCTAATGTTTGTGGTGAACAGAACAGGAAACAGTTAGAATATGTTCGCTAACATGAGCTAACATTTGGGATCGGCCGGTCCGAAAACAGCCGAACCCTCCCGGTGCGGTGGGACTGCTGCTGAGCCGGGAGGTGTGTGTGAACACTGCGTTTGATGGGTCCCCCGGTGCCCTCCTCTCCACTCCACCGCTCCTGTTAAAAACACCCAGGGGTGGGGTTGTGTTTGGGAAGGGTGTGTGGCCCCCGGCCTTCCCTCAGCGAACAGGATCTTGTGCGTGATTGGTCGGTCGGCCCTATCTTTCTCCCCGTGTGTGATTGGTCGGTCAGCCCTCTCTCTCTCTCCCCGTGCGTGATTGGTCGGTCAGCCCTCTCTCTCCCCGTGCGTGATTGGTCGGTCAGCCCTCTCTCTCTCTCCCCGTGTGTGATTGGAAGGTCAGCTCTCTCTCTTTCTCTCTCTCCCCCCGCTTGGCCGCTCCGCGTGTGATTGGTTGGTCAGCCCTGTCTCTCTCCCCGTGCATGATTGGCCGGTCAGCCCTCTCTCTCCCCGCGCGTGATTGGTGGGCCAGCCCTCTCTCTCCCCGTGCGTGATTGGTGGGTCAGCCCTCTCTCTCCCCATGCGTGATTGGTGGGTCAGCCCTCTCTCTCCCCGCACGTGATTGGCCGGTCAGCCTCTCTCTCCCCGTGTGTGATTGGTGGGTCAGCCCTCTCTCTCTCTCCCCGTGTGTGATTGGTGGGTCAGCCCTCTCTCTCTCTCTCCCCACGTGTGATTGGCCAGTCAGCCCTCTCTGGCGCTGAGTGATGGTGCTGCTCTCCTCTGTCTGGAGTAAGTGAGGCGCTCGCTCTGCTGCTCTCCTGTTCCTCACACCATGGCGGTCCCTCTGAGATCTCTATCAGCACTGATTTATCAAACCCCACTCTGTCTCTCTCCTTCTCTCTCACTCTCCTTTTCTCTCCCTCTCACTCTCTCTTTCTCACTCACTCTCTCTTTCTCTCTCACTCTCACTCTCTTGCTTTCTCTCTCTCACTCCCTTTATCAAACTCTTTCTCTCTCTCACTCTCTCTTTCTCTCTCACTCTCTCTTTCTCTCACCCTCTCTCTCTTTCTCTCTCACTCTCTCTTTCTCTCTCACTCTCTCTTTCTCTCTCTCACTCTCTTTCTTTCTCTCACTCTCTTTCTCTCTCTCACTCTCTCTCTTTCTCTCTCACTTTCTTTTCTTCAAAGCCCTCCCTACACATACACACACATGCACACACCACGCATGCACAAATGCAAACACCACTCACATGCAGACGCACAAGCAGACACACATGCACATACACTCATTTACATTTACATTTTAGTCATTTGGCAGACGCTTTTAATCCAAAGCGATTTACAAGTGCATAGGTTCTTCCACAAGTCAAAGCATCACATCCATAACTAGGAAAATACACATGAAATGCTGTTCTAAACATATAGTCATCATAAGTGCAAAATGTTTTTTTTGGGGTTGCGCTGTTTATTTAGAGCACACAGCCATGTGAACGTGAAATGAAGGAGACCAGAGATGACCCAAAGCAGCGGACAGAGCAATATACAGAAACAGAGAGAGAGAACGATAGCAGAGAGGAGAGGAGGTAGAGAGAGTGAGAGAGAGAAAAAGGGGGAGGGAGAGAGAGGGTGAGAGAGAGAGGGGAAGACAAAGCAGTCCTGTACACATGTAGCAACACTGACAGGAGAGGAAAAGGTCCCTCCTTCATTTCAGCTCAGACTAAATTATTCAGCAGTGTGTTTGTGTGTGTGTGTGTGTGTGTCTGTGAGTGTGTGTGCATATGTGTGTCTGTCTGTGTGTGTGCGTGCGTATGTGTGTTTATCTGTGTGTGTGGGTGTGGGTGCATGTGTCTTTGTGTGTGTGTGTGTGTGTGTGTGTGTTTGCGTGTGTGTGTGTGTATGTGTCTTTGTGTGTGTGTGTGTGTGTGTGTGGTTGACAGGTTGATGAGGTCCCCAGGGACAGAGTGCAAAATTTTACTCCATACCCAATTCCCCTTCCTTACTGGACTTACTCTCTTACACACACACTCACACTCTCACACACATTCACACACAGACAAACAGACACTCACACACACACACACACACACACACACATAGTCGTGTCCGTTCCAGATTTGGTTGGAGCATTCCTGCGGTTCAGATCGAGCTGTTGTTTACGGGGTTCGTGCGCTGCAACCCGACACATCGGTTCTGCGTGTGTGTGTGCCTGTGCCTGCCTCCCTCCCTCCCTCTCTCCCCTCCCTCTCTCTCTCTCTCTCTCCCTCCCTCTCACTCTGTTTCTGTGCTGTGTCCCTGCCTCCCTCCCTCTCTCTCTCTCTATCATCGTCTCTCTGGCTGCGCTTTCATCGGAGGCTGAGCGCGGTTTTTCTCTCGGCTGGGCTCCGCTCCCGTTTCCCGCCCCGCTCCTGTGTGCCGTCGCGAGTCCGTACAGAACCGCAGCGAGGAGGCGCGAAGCCGCGGCGCTCCGGGAGCCACTTCTCATTTAATTATCCCGCGAAGCGTCGGAGCGAGAGAACGAACGAACGAGCCCTCAGCCCCTCTTCTCCGCGGGAGATGCGTCCGCCGTCGCCAACTAGCGTCTGGCGATCCAGGGACTGAGGAACGTGCTGGGGGAGCGGGGAGAGCGAGCGAGCGAGAGAGAGAGAGAGAGAGAGAGAGCGAGCTGTAATCGGAATCGATATGAGGAGAGCATTCGGAGCAGGTGGAAAAGGAGGATAAGTGTCGCACGTACCGTCGTTCCGCACCTCCCTCCCCGGCCGGATCGCGGCTCTCCCGTCCTCGCGTCTTTGGGAATACCTGCGTGTCCGTGAAAAAAAAAAAAAAAAAAAAGGAGGGAGCTCGGCGTTCCCTGGAATTTCGGCATTCCGCTCCCGTGTTATTCCGTGTTTTCCGGCTGCACGGCTGCAGGCTGCCCTCCTCCTCCTCCTCGCGCCCCTCCGGGAGGTTCGAATCCCCGAGGAAGCCGGATCCTGCCGCACCTCCACGAGAGAACACAGAGGGGCTGATTCTCTCCGCCTCTCCCCTCCTCCGCTCCCGTTTCGGAGCCTGCCGGAGAAACGCAGCCGGGATGCCTTCCTCTGCTCCTCTGGAATGGTGAGGCTGGATTCGGAAGGAGAAGGAGACGCCGTCAGAGAGACACGCAGGACTGAAGAATCTTCCCTCGGCACTGATTTTTCCAGCTTCAGAGAGCTTCAGAATATCTCTAATGCCATCCGTTATTCCTTCCCGTTCCATTAGTTAATTTGTTCAATTATGCAGGAATCTTTTTCCGCAGGTAGCGGTTTTATTTATTTGTTAGCACTCGTTAGCTAACAGACAGGTGAGCAGAATTCTCAGCATGTTTTTTTTTCCTTTTCTTGAGGGATTTTTTTTTGAGTGAGCATCGATTTGGGCTTTCTGTTTATTTTTCTTGTTCCGTATTTCTTTTTGGAATTTTCGTCAAACCTAAAAGTGTTCCTGACAACATCTTCCAGGGAAAAGGAAAGGCTATACTCTTGAGGATTTTCTCGTCGGACAACCGGAAAACAGGATTTTTGAAAACATTCGCCATTTTTTTCGAGGATTTTTTTCTCTCTCCTATCCACATCCGTACCTTTTTTTTCCTTTTCTTTTTCCTCCATCTTTTGTGGATCACTCCGTCTTCCAAGAAGGATTTTTTCTCTTTTTTCCCTGGTGTTTTTCCTACATTTTTCCAGCGCTCTAAGGGATATCCCGTGACCATGGGCTCTGGAGCTATCTGAGATGTCGTGGTCCTGTTCTTGTCGCGAGCGGGGGAGGGCGGCGGTGGGGGTACGCTGTAGGCCCTGTTCCGTCCCCTCCGAGGCGTCCCCCCCGGCACCCCCCTCGGGCCGTCCCATCTGGGCGGGCCTGGCCCCCTGGTGGCGGCTGGCCCTGTGGGTGGCCATCCTGGCGTTTCCCGGGGCGACGGGGGGTGCCCGTGTGTCCTCCAGCCTCAGCACCACCCACCACGTGCACCACTTCCACAACAAGCACGGCACGGTGCCCATCGCCATCAACCGCATGCCTTTCCTCACGCGCGGGGGTCACGGTGAGTCTGCCCTGCTTTCCACCCTCCGTCCGGGGGCTTTCGCTGCCAGAAACGGCAGGTTTCAGGTGTTGGATGGCGCTCTTTAGCCGAGTTTTGTTTATTTTCTGGTGCTTGGAGGCCAACTTTATCTCTATGGTTTTTCTTTAAGGGCTCCAGAACTGTTTGCCTCTATGCTTGACTTGTGTGTAAGTGTAAGTGCTCCAGAAGTGCTCATCTCCGTGGTTTCCTTCAAGAGCTCCTGAAGCGTTTGTATCTATGGATTCCTTCAAGAGCTCCCGAAGCATTTGTATCTATGGTTTCCTTCAAGAGCTCCCGAAGCATTTGTATCTATGGTTTCCTTCAAGAGCTCCCGAAGCATTTGTATCTATGGTTTCCTTCAAGGGCTCCAGATGCGTTTGTATCTATGGTTTCCTTCAAGGGCTCCAGATGCGTTTGTATCTATGGTTTCCTTCAAGGGCTCCAGATGCGTTTGTATCTATGGTTTCCTTCATGGGCTCCAGATGGGTTTGTATCTATGGTTTCCTTCATGGGCTCCAGATGGGTTTGTATCTATGGTTTCCTTCAAGGGCTCCAGATGCGTTTGTATCTATGGTTTCCTTCAAGGGCTCCAGATGCGTTTGTATCTATGGTTTCCTTCAAGGGCTCCAGATGCGTTTGTATCTATGGTTTCCTTCAAGGGCTCCAGAAGCATTTGTATCTATGGTTTCCTTTAAGGACTACAAGAGCGTTCATGTCTTTCACGCAGGGGCCCTGTCTCCTGTCCAGCTGCTTTGTACAGACGCTTGTTAGCCCTGTGTTTGTGACCACAGTTTGTAGCGAGTCGCTCATTCCGGCTCACATTACCGGTATGCTAATGTGATTGCAGTCGTTGGCACCTGGCCGCTATTCTTCTTGGCACACGTCTCCGGATCCTGATTGGTTGGCGGATTTCTTGGCTCTCGAGCCTCCAGGAGGTGTGGACGGTGCATTATCTCCACCGACGCAAGCAGTTTGTGGCTTCGGATAGATGAGGGGGTGTGCGGGGTGGGGGGGTGCGACTGGCGAAACGTAATGTCTGGTGGAGTCGGACTTTTGTGTGCTGAAGGGCGCCATGTTGGCTCTGAATGACGGGCTGGTCCGTGGCGCAGGTTGAATGGGAGGGTCTGCTGGGCTGTTTGTTTCCACAGGGGCCCCATGGGAGTTTGTGACACAGCAGCAGGGCTTCCCACAGGAGCTCTGAGTGAGTGTGATCCCGGTCCACCAATCACAGATCAGCTCCGTCTCATTGACGTGTTCATCACCGCCATCCTTCTTAACGCCGAACCGAGAGGGAAAGGGAGAGGAGAGAGAGAAAGGGAGAGTGGTAGATGGATGGAGGGAAAGAAAGAGAGGTAGAGAGAGAGAGAGGGAGAGAGATTGAGATGGATAGAGAAAGGGAGAAAGAATGAGAGAGGGATAGAGAGAGACTTCCCCGCTCTAGCTCTAGCTCTGGGCAAGCTGCTGTTCACATCTGTCTCAGTATTTTTCCATGTTGTTCTCCGAGTGTGTTCGGCACTGCCTGTGATCCTGTTAGCTGTATTGGGTAACAGTCCCGTGTGTGTAAGCATCTGTGTGCAGTGTGTGCGTGTGTGTGTGACTCTGTGCGCGTATGCGTACATGTGTGTCCGCGTGCGTGCGCGCGTGAGTGAAAATCTCTGCGCCCTCTCTCTCTCTCTCTGCTTCGGCTGAATTGTTTTTCACAGTCTCCCCCTGTACCCCTGTACTTAGCGCGGCATTGAATTTACGGCTGGAAGACTAGCACGGCGCTCAGCCTCGCACATCGGACGGACCGAGCCCCGGATCTGTCGCTCGACTGTATTATTTATTTATTTCGCAGAGAATAAAGGTGATATTTCCCCCCCCTCCTCCCCCCGTATCATTGTCTTGCGTTACAGGGGCGCGCGGCGTGGAGACGGCTCTGTAAGATGGCAGCCCTTGACTGTGCTGTAATCAGCCGGGCGCTCTCGGCAAGTTAATGGGATCGCTCCTCTCCCGCCTCGGAGAGCCGCTGCGGTATTTACATATGCGCAATTAACGTGGAGCCGGGGTCCGGGGCCCTCAGCACACGCGTGCGGCCGCCCCGGGATTATTCAAGAAAAAAGAGCCTTTCGCACAGAGGGGAGGAATGAAAGAGAATCGTGATTAAAGAATGAAAAGGTTAAGGGAGCGGTGTACGTGCGGACGTTTTTGTGGAGGGGAGGAGATTTATTATTCCGCTTCTCGTGGCCTTTCTCGGGCGTGCGCGCGACGGCGGGTTGGGGATCCTGCTCCCGCTCCGATCTGATCTGTCAGGCGGCCGCGTCGACGTGCGGTGGATGCGATGAATAAAGCGGTGTGAGAACATGGATAACGACCTTTCCCTTCCCTGTGCAGCGCGTGTGTGTGTGAGTGTGTGTGTGTATGTGTGCAGCGTGTGTGTGAGTGTGTGCAGCGTGTATGTGTGCAGCATGTGTGTGTGCAGTGTCTGTGTGTGCAGTGTGTGTGTGAGTGTGTGTGTGTATGTGTGCAGCGTGTGTAGCATGTGTGTGCAGCGTGTGTGTGTGTCTGTGTGGATGTTTGTGTGTGTGTGTGTGTGTGTGTGTGTTTGTGTTCAGAGTGTGTGTGTGGATGTTTGTGTGTGTGTGTGTGTGTGTGTGTGCGGGCAGTGTGTGTGTGTGTGGATGTGTGTGTGTGTGTGTGTTCAGAGTGTGTGTATGGATGTTTGTGTGTGTGTGTGTGTGTGTGTGTGTTCAGACTGTGTGTGTGTGTGTGTGTGTGTATGTGAGATACAGAGGGAGATGGTATGCAGTATGCATCCCAAGGATGTCTGCCCATGTGACTCAAGGCAATAGAAGCCACGGCGCTGTCGTTCCCACCTTGCGCTTGTAACCATGGGTAACCATAGGTAACCAAGGTCACGGGCTTCATTCCCAGGTGTCAAACTGTAAACAGGAGGGCATCAGTAAATACTCCATGGTTAAAGCAGAAATACACAATACAGCTTTTATAATATGCGAAGAAATGCTCTGCTGCATGGATAAAATAGAACAAGACCTGATTTACTAAGACCTTTAGTATGTGCAAAACCTTTTAGCGCATGCTAAGCCTAATAACATGGCCAACGATTGGCTATGTTATTTGTTTTGGCCCAATCATTATTTGTATTATTAGTTGTGCATGTGCTACGAGGTTTAGTATTTGCTGACGGTCTCAGTAAACCAGGCCGGGTGTGTTTATATGTAAATGTGTGTGTAAATGTGAATAAGCTCTGCTCCGGTGTGATGATGCTCCCATCGTGCAGGGCACTGCTGGGGCCTTGGCATTCGCGTCGAGGGAATTAATTCCGAAAAAAAGTGCCTGTCGACAGCCTCCAGCCCTTGCCGCGTTAGCGGACTGAGTGTTCATATTCCAGCGGCCGTTCCAGCGCTTTTTCCTTCCTGCGGTTGTAATTTCTTTGGTGTCACAGAACAAACTGTGTGTCCTGGAAGTAGAAGCGCTCGGAAACCGGAGTGACATTAGCGAGCTACCTTTAGCGTGCTAGCACTAGCGATTACTTTCAGCACATTAGCATGCTACCTTCAGCCCACTACTTTTAGCACATTACCATTAGCATGCTAGATTCAGGCCACTACTTTTAGCACATTACCAGCAGCGTGCTACCATTAATGCACTAGCTTTGGCACGCTACTCTGAAAACACACAAAATGGGGTCTTTGGCTTGTCTACACAGAGGAGCCCTGTGTAAAGTCTGAAAGCTCCCAGATAAAGAGCCATTTTGCCTGACAAAGGTTCTTTTATGGAATCACAGAACCTGTGAGTGTACCATTAGCGCACTACCATCCATGCACTTTAGGTGTCATTAATGCACAAGCATGCTAACTTTAGTGTGTCACCACACCTGCACTGCCATTAGTGCGCTGCCATTAGCACAGTGCTTTTAGCACATTAAAATGAGCACACTACCATTGATGCGCTACCTTTAGGTACCATTAATGTGTCACCTTTAGCGCCTTAGCAATAGTTTGCTACCTTTAGCGCATAACCATTAGCACGCTACCTTTAGCGCATTTCTATTAGCACTACTATTAGCACGCTACTTTTAGCACTCCGTTAGCGCATCTCCCCCTCAGGCAGCCCGTCGATGCGATGCCGCCGGCTGTATTTGCCCCTGAGAGAGTCAGGGCCCCATCTTCGCCCAGGGCGTGGAGCCGTCACGCCCCCCCGTCCTCTCCGAACAGCCCTGCGGCCCCTCTGTCATCTCGCCGCTACGCGGGCGCTCCTTATCTCCCCCTCCCCGGTGACTCGGCGCTGACATCCCAGAGACCCGCGGCTACGCTAAGGAGGGCTCCGCCCGGCCTGCCTCTCGGCCTCCGTCTGCGGATTGCCGCTCTTCCGGTGAAGGGCTCTTCAGGTAATTGCTCCAGAACAAGGGTGTTTTGGGTGAAAGATGTATTTTCCCCTGAAGAGGTACAACAAAGCGTTCGCCACATGCTGAGGAGAGGCGAGACGAGGCTTGTTTCAGGGCCTCCGGGCCGGTGTCTGACAGGATCTCTGGGTGAGATCGGTTCTGCCGCTTTGCTTGGAATGGTTAGGATATGTATGTTACATTATTACATTATTGGCATTTGTACAGTTGATTAGACTAAGCAGGAGACAATCCCCCCTAGAGCAATGCAGGGTTAAGGGCCTTGCTCAAGGGCCAAACGGCTGTGCAGATCTTATTGTGGCTACACCGGGATTAGAACCGCTGACCTTGCGTGTCCCGGTCGTTTACCTTAACCACTACGCTACAGGCCGCCCCCTATGTATGTGGAAACCTCGTCCTACAGTAGTACTCATCCTGCCCTCCAGAGTTTATTTAGCAGTTTTTGAAGAGTAGGTTCTTTTTGGAATGTTTATTTATTTTATTTATTTTTCAAAGCCAGTGTTCTTGAATTCCATGGCTTTCAGTTACCAGCAGTGATTGTTAGATGAGAATTAGAATGGCCTTGTTTGAAGCCACGTACTGGCGTACTACCCGTACAAAATTCCTGGCTGATTTTCATTGAAACGTAGAGTAGTTTAGTGCTTTTTCAGTGTGCGGTTTTTGAAAAAAACAGCCAGTGTTTAGTTAAGAACATTCTAATCGCCCGTTTGTGATCCTACACCTGAGTCCTTTGTCAGACAAAGTGAATACAGGCGGCCATTTTGCCGAAAGTGGTCTTGTAAAGTTGTCATGCTTAATAAAGTGGGAATCGGCAGCGTTTCTCCTGACTGAATTAAACCGCGGAGGCTTGGTAAATACGATGGCAGAACATCCGGCCGACATAAAGAAGCTGTCTTCTTCCTTTTCTCTTCTTTGGCTTTGCCGATATTGCTAATCCACAGCCGTTAATCCAGTGGCCATTGTAGTAAATACAGGGGAAGAAAGAAAGGAGGAAACATCCGACTGACTGACTGTGTTTGTTTGGAAGGAGTTGCGGAGCCGCAGCTAAACGCAGCGATCGGATTGTTCCAAATCAAAATCGATCCCCCGCCAAGGTTGAGTCATGTTGGTACGTCTGGATCGAGGATGGCCGCTTACTCACCCCCCCCCCCCCACCCCCCGAACTCCACAGAACTACCCCCACCCCCCCACCTGCCTCTGTTTGTCTGATCTCTGGCAGTGACAGTCTCTGAAATCAGTCTGCTTTTATTTTAAATGCAGTTACTTGTAATTGCAGAATGGAAACTGGTTCCCCCCCCCAGGAACACAGACGTGTGGGTTCAAATAGTTTGTTTTGGATTCAAATCCTTTTTTTCTGTGCTCTATTGATCTTGCCTGGTGCATTTGAGGCTGCGAGGAGGAGCACTTTTTGGATCAATTCATTTGCTCCAATACCATGACGCTGCTGACACCTGCTCAAGCTAGGTTTTGAAACGGCTGGTAGCTGGGTGACCAGTTCAAAACCAGCTCTATACTTAACATGGTTTTTCATGTTTTGACATGGCTGGAGTTTCAAGCTGGTCGTAGCTGGATTTTACACCGTTGCAGGCAACCTTAAAAAGTATTTAAATCCATAGAAAAATGCTGTTTGAACCCTGGAAGTCTGGGACAGCCCACCCACAGTGTGGCCCTGTACTCCTGAGGATCGTGTGTCAGGACTAAAGCTCCCGTTTGATCGCCCTGTCCTTTATCTCCAATGCGCATTGAGTGTTTTCCCTATAAACAGATTCCTCGGGGTCCGGCTACTGTTGCTGCGCATCCAGTGCCCGATCGCTCGCCCAGACATCGTCTCCGTGTGGAGAAACACGCTGGACATCGTCTCCGTGTGGTGAAACACGCTGAACATCGTCTCCATGTGGAGAAACACGCTGAACATCGTCTCCGTGTGGTGAAACACGCTCAATATCGTCTCCGTGTGGAGAAACACGCTCTCCTCAACATCGTCTCCGTGTGGAGAAACACGCTCAACATCGTCTCCGTGTGGTGAAACACGCTCAACATCGTCTCTGTATGGTGAAACACGCTCAACATTGTCTCCATGTGGAGAAACACGCTCAACATCGTCTCCGTGTTTAGAAACACGCTCAACATCGTCTCCGTGTGGAGAAACACGCTCAACATCGTCTCCGTGTGGAGAAACACGCTCAACATCGTCTCCGTGTTTAGAAACACGCTCAACATCGTCTCCGTGTTTAGAAACACGCTCAACATCGTCTCCGTGTTTAGAAACACACTCAACATCGTCTCCGTGTGGAGAAACACGCTCAACATCGTCTCCGTGTTTAGAAACACACTCAACATCGCCCCTTGTGGAGAAACGCACAGGGCCTCAGGCTCATCTTATCTGCGGCTGTAAGATCACCTCACCGTACCGCGTCCACGAAGAGGACTAGACTCATTAACGGCTTCGCCTGCGTATGAATTTATTCATTACCGCGGTAATTAAACGGGTCTTTAATTGATTGAAAGATTATTATTCTTCCCCATTACGTGAGTCACCTTTGAGCGTGCCAGTCTCTTTGGGAATTATATTTAATACTTTGTACAAAGATAAGCTTTAACTTTTCTTTAGGGCTGGAAGTTCAGAACCTTGCCGCTTTTTAAATAGGATTTTTTTTTTGTTCACACTTTATAATATGTTTGATGAATTGCCATTACGTAATGTTAACATGGATTAATGATGTACAAATACACTAATTAAGCAGCCGGTCCCGACAGGGTGGTTTGAGTATCTCAAAAACTGCTGATCTCCTGGGATTTTCACGCACAACAGTCTCTAGAGTTGGCAGAGAAAGGTGCGAAAAACAAAAAACATCCAGTGAGCAGGAGTTCTGTGGGCAGAAATGTGTTGTTAATGAGAGAGGTCAGAGGAGAAGGGCCAGACCGGTCGAAGCTGACAGGAAGGTGACAGTGGTAAGCAGAAGAGCATCTCTGAACACACAATGCGTCAAACCTCTAAGTGGATAGGCTACAGCAGCAGAAGACTTAATACGTCTAAAAATAAGTCGAATAAATGCCAAATAAGCTCACTGAGTGTACATAGCTGATGTCTTTTTATCTCCATTCAGCTAATTTATGTGGCTTGATATTTTAGTGGATAAAATTTGGCCGAATAACTCACTCATGTGCAGTGCTGCACTGGAGGATTGAACCAGCAACCTCAGCCTTGCCCTGTAACCACACCGTTATGCTACTCTGTCACCGATGAGAAAACTCCCCGGCCACCAAGATAGACCAATTATACTGCTCATTACTGTACGTACATATGCGATTGACAAGCCATCAGACAAATGACGCTGCACAGAACCTTATTTACATAATGCAATTGACAACCAATCAGAGCATATGCTATTGACGATCAGTGCAACTGGCATCCGATCAGACCAGTTGACAACCATCCAGACCAATGACACTGCACAGAACCTTGTTTAAATAAAGCAGTTGACAACCAATCAAAGCATATACGATTGATAACCAATGCAATTGACAACCAAACAGACCAATGCCACTACACGGAGCCTTATTCACATGTGCGATTGACAACTAGTCAGATCAATGGCGCTTACCGGAACCTTACTTACAACCGCTGCAATCGACAACCAAAACGGACCAATGGCGTTGCGGCAAACCGGTATCGCCAACGACAACGGCCCAATAACGCTGTCAAGAAACCCCCCCATCCGTCCTGCGATTATGTGCAGGCTGGCCTGTCAGCGCGAGGGAGGGGGACCGGGAGTGCTTTACTGCGTAGTCCAGAGACTCACACCCCGCCGCACGTCGTTAAAGGGATTTATACTCCTCTTTCTCCTCACACCTCCCAGCCCCAGCGCACATCTGTCAGGGAGAGTGTGCCAATGAGCTGAGGGGTCTCATTTTAAACCTCGCCCAAGTAGCCGCATCGTTCTGACGGAGCGCGTATCCGCTCCTGAGCGCGTAAACGTTCAGCGCGTCGGTCGTTAAGCGCGGCTGGGAGAGCGCTCCGATCCCGCTCCCGGAGATCTGCCCTCCCGTACGTTTTGATTTCAGCCCTAATTCCGCACGTCACCATCCATCCATCCATTATCTGAACCCGCTTATCCTGATCAGGGTCGCAGGGGGGCTGGAGCCTATCCCAGCATACATTGGGCGAAAGGCAGGAATACACCCTGGACAGGTCGCCAGTCCATCGCAGGGCACACGCACCATTCACTCACACACTCATACCTACGGGCAATTTAGACTCTCCAATCAGCCTAACCTGCATGTCTTTGGACTGTGGGAGGAAACCGGAGTACCCGGAGGAAACCCACGCAAACACGGGGAGAACATGCAAACTCCACACAGAGAGGCCCCGGCCGACGGGGATTCGAACCCAGGACCTCCTTGCTGTGAGGCGGCAGTGCTACCCACTGCACCATCCGTGCCGCCAATTGCGCACGCCTGATTCTGATCATTATTGAATGAGGTGCGGCTAGGTTAATGTCGGGGTGAAAACCTACAGGGCGGTAGATCTCCAGGAACAGGATTGGGCAGCCCTACCATAAATGCAAAACTGAGTTCCACTACGTATCCATTCAAAACTTGCGTACTTAAAAAAGAACTCAAGCTGAAGTACACAGGGGATACATCTCAATACAGAATCAAACAATAAATGAATGTGTACTGACGGTAGGCCAATAAAGTTGATTAAGCGGCAGTGGACGTTTCATTAAGACAATAACTCTTTGTTTTGGCGTAGCATCCGTGTGAAACAGTCAGAGTACGGGCGCTATAGCACACGTGCGGAGAGCCAGGATTTACACCCGGGAGGCTGCAGTAAGAAGAGTGTGAAAAGGAAGTGATGGTGGGTGGATTGAACACTGGATTACACAGGAAATGCATAGTGAGCAGAACATAGTAAATTATATATGTCTCGCAGTGGGCTAGGAGCCGCGGCTGGGTTCCTTTGATAAGGCAGTCGGAGAAAAGAATATGTTTTTTTATAATAAAGCTTTATGTTGGGGAAAAAAAACAGGTCAATGCTCTAGCCTGCATACTGTGACTTATTACATTTCCTCAGGCCTTGAGTGATTCATAAAAGGTGCGCGGACGTTTTGTGCCGTAATTACACACGACCGAACGCGCTGGCGGTTCTCGACGTGTTCATTGGCTGCGCGGGGCTGTGGAAATGTCTGGTGGCGGTACGTCCGCGACACGCAGGGTGCACAGTGGAAACCGAGAGCAGCGTGTGATCATTTCTGGGGGTTTTTTTTGGGATCGGCCAGGCCTGTTTTTCAGCCAGATGAGCTCGTAAATATTGAGTCCGGGTTGAGTCTCCATGCGCCGATCGGAAGCCGTAGATCCGCGGTAGGTACCACGTTGTCTCATTGGCGCGCAAAACGACAGCGTTTTAACCAGTTAAATAAACATAATCGTGGGAACGGGCTGTTGTTTGAATGCGGTTTTAAATGAAACGCATTATGGGCTGGTTTCATGGACGCAGATTAAGCGTTCTGGTCTGAAACCTCTTGACCACGTCCGCATGCTTTTATGCATTCAGTTGCTGCCACATAATTGGCTGATAAAATACTTGCCTTAACGAGCCGGTGTATATGTCTATGTAATACAGTGGTGAATGAGTGTATATCATCACATAGAGCCTGTTCCCCGCTCACTGTATGACACAGTGTATAGTGTATTATCACATAGAGCCTGTTCCCCGCTCACTGTATGACACAGTGTATATTGTATTATCACATAGAGCCTGTTCCCCGCTCACTGTATGACACAGTGTATAGTGTATTATCACATAGAGCCTGTTCCCCGCTCACTGTATGACACAGTGTATATTGTATTATCACATAGAGCCTGTTCCCCGCTCACTGTATGACACAGTGTATATTGTATTATCACATAGAGCCTGTTCCCCGCTCACTGTATGACACAGTGTATATTGTATTATCACATAGAGCCTGTTCCCCGCTCACTGTATGACACAGTGTATATTGTATCATCACATAGAGCCTGTTCCCCGCTCACTGTATGACACAGTGTATATTGTATTATCACATAGAGCCTGTTCCCCGCTCACTGTATGACACAGTGTATATTGTATTATCACATAGAGCCTGTTCCCCGCTCACTGTATGACACAGTGTATATTGTATTATCACATAGAGCCTGTTCCCCGCTCACTGTATGACACAGTGTATATTGTATTATCACATAGAGCCTGTTCCCCGCTCACTGTATGACACAGTGTATATTGTATTATCACATAGAGCCTGTTCCCCGCTCACTGTATGACACAGTGTATATTGTATTATCACATAGAGCCTGTTCCCCGCTCACTGTATGACACAGTGTATATTGTATTATCACATAGAGCCTGTTCCCCGCTCACTGTATGACACAGTGTATATTGTATCATCACATAGAGCCTGTTCCCCGCTCACTGTATGACACAGTGTATATTGTATTATCACATAGAGCCTGTTCCCCGCTCACTGTATGACACAGTGTATATTGTATTATCACATAGAGCCTGTTCCCCGCTCACTGTATGACACAGTGTATATTGTATTATCACATAGAGCCTGTTCCCCGCTCACTGTATGACACAGTGTATATTGTATTATCACATAGAGCCTGTTCCCCGCTCACTGTATGACACAGTGTATATTGTATTATCACATAGAGCCTGTTCCCCGCTCACTGGGAGTGTAGCGCTCTAAATGACCACGTGTCCCTCTCTCCCACTGCGCTGGCTTCTGAGACTGTTTCTCAGCAGGCCCAGTCTGATGAATCATGAAACAGAGCATTGTGCTGTGTGTGGACACACTGCACTTAGCCATTAAAACACACACTAACACGCTGTTTATGGAGCGGGAATGGCTGTGGATTTTTACAGTAATTATGTGTACTTTACATATTCTTTTATTTTTATGTAAATATGTAGACATACACATGCATACATGGACAAGCATACTGATGCTCTGAAATGTGCATGTGTGTGTGTGTGTGTGTGTGTGTATGTGTGTGAGTCTGTGTGTGTGTGTGTGTGTGTCTGTGTGTATGTGTGTGTGTGTGGTGTGTGTGGGTCTGCATGCAAGCATGCGTGTGTGTGTGCGTGTATGTGTGTTGTGTGTGTGTGCGTGTGCATGTGCTTATGTCAGCAGGAGGCCCATTCCCTCTGCACCCCTCCCCTCTTCTTTCCTGGCCTGGGTACCCATGGCAACCATCTGCCATGTGTCCTTCAACCATGTGCCCTCTGGAGCTCCCCCCTGTACCCACCCCCACCCCCACCACCGCCCCCACCCAACACTCCCCTTCCCACCGCACTCCCCCCCCCGCCCTCCTACCGGTGCAGCCCAGTCTCCCTGCAGTGTCTGCTGGCTCTCTGCAAACTCCAGCCCCAGGCCTGGTCTCAGGCCTCCGCTCATCAGAATGCAGCGTGAGCCCTCACTCCCGCCTCACCCGGGGCGCCAGCTCCACGGTGGCCGGGGGGGTGGAGGGGACTGTTTGAATACCGTGTTAGCGCTTAGCGGTCCCTGTTTGCTTAGAGCCCGGCTGCCTGCGCATGCTGATGACCGCGCGAGGGCTAACCGCTGCCGCTGTAGCCGCGATTGTGATGCAAGCTGCCAGGCTTGTGCCGTCGGGCAGGGCCCCTGGGTTCTGCGCAGGCAACGGTTGTGTTTTCTGCGTGTTGTTGTATTGAGACGGGCGTGGCGGCCATTTTGAGACCTCTCCTACTTCACCTCCAACAATGCAATGATAAGGTTCTGTCTGCGTTCTGAGTAGTTGATATTGGGCTTCAAAGCGTCCACATCCTAACTTCGAATTAGCATTACAAGATACTATTTAGCTTTTAGGAAAACTAAGTGGTAGGTAAACATCAGTGGTAGGAGCATTGTTGGGCTGAATGGCCGGTTCTCATCTTTATGTTATTTTATGTCAGGGTGGCAGGGAGCTGGTGTGAGAACAGGAGAGGGTTAAACATCTTTAAACGTTAGATTACCCACACTGCCCTGCTTCTCCTCAGAAACCCATCCCGCGGTCTGAAACACTCCGACCCACGGCTAGTCCGGTCGTAATTACTACGGCGGGTGACCGTCGCGACCTCTCGGACCGCTAATTAAACGTCCCGCTGGCAAGCGTGCCGCGACTCGCACGCTTTAGCGGTCGCGTTACGGGCTACGGCCAGACTAACGGCCTGGCGGACTCCCGCTTAGCCACAGCCCTGGCAGGCCGGCCACAAAATGGCCGACGGTTGAACCGGCCCGTGCGTGTCGGTCGGAGGGGCCGGGATTAATGAGCTCATCGTCACGGAGACGGCGTCTTATTTACACCGCAGTGGCTCCTCCGGTGGGTCCGGTGTCGCTCTCATGACCGTGTTCCGTCTTCCGTCTTCCGCTCGTTAGCGGGATGGAGGGAGCGCTGCTCCTGAAGGGATCTAGCGTCGCCTGGTAGAAGGTTCTAGAGCAGGGATCGTCAAATCACGGTTCCTCCAGGTCCAAGAACTGCTGGTTTTCCACCCTTTTTATGTGGGAGTCAGGTGTGAAGACAGTCTGGCCAATCAGTAGCACTAATTCTTTAGCTTATTGCCTGGGAGAAAAGAAAAGCGGGGTTGGAAGTCCAGATTTGATGTTTGCTGTTCTATAGTCACAGGGAATATGGTGTCATTCTGTAGCCCTGCCTCGTAGAAGGTTCTAGAGTCTGTCACAGGCAAAATTGTGTTTTTTTTATTTATTTATTCAGAGGTAGGTTGTAGGACTTAGGACAGGGATACTAAAATCTGGCCCTTGAGATCAGGTGTAGTGCCAGTTTTCTTTTCAAACTGATAGCTAATTAATTGAATCACATCACCGATGGGGAGGAGATCCCTCTTATCTGGTGTAAGTCAAAGCCTGATTGGACGGCAGAGAATGATTCCTGTTGCACTCAATGGCTTCGGCCCAAATGTGAACCTCCCTGATTGGAGATGTGCTCCCTTGAAGGTTATAAGACCCAGTCCTACACAGAAGGGAGGCGTCTCACTAATTAAAAGGCATGTGCACAGGGCTTCCCAACACTTCAGGACTTTAGTGTCTTTTACCTTCCTGCTTAGCCAAGTAAGTTGTCGTCCTCATTTTAGCGTGATCATTTTTGACAGTGGAGCTGTGTTAGAATAGGTACATCGCGCTGTCATGTTGTACCGAGAGCCTTTTTGCTGTTGTCATTAGCTACAAACGTGATATCAAGCTCAGGTTGGCCGGGCATGTAGGCAACTGACTCTGAAGCGTATTTCATTCTGTATAGCTCTTAATTTATACAGGGGTGAGTGAGATGTCTGTTGCTGAGTTTTCTCGAATTATTCCGAAGATTGGAAGAGACCCTCCCTGTACCGCGTTTATTCGCCTCGTACGTGGACAGGTATTTATGTCCGCGTTCACACAGTGGTCCTTGCAGCGCAATCTTCAGTTATTTTCCCTTAACGAACCTGTCGGCGTATGACTAAAAGAGCTGTCGCTCATGCAGAAATAAGTCCCCGTTGGATAAAATAGGCTGCTGTCAGCACTGTGAAGAGAGAGAGAAAAAAACATCATTTCCCAGGAGTCCCTCTGAATAGGAAGTGGCCAGCTCAGCAGGTTTGTCATTGCAGCACGAGGTCACAGACACCAGACCCTGGGAGTCGTATGGCCTGGATGTAATTAAAGTCTGGTAGGAAGAGGAAGTGAATTCGACCCCAGACAGGATAGTAAGCCTTTTTACAGACAGACACAGTGCATATGATTCAGAATAGTCTCCTGCACTGTACCTGCTCTGTGGTTGACATTGTGTTGTTGCATCTTATTTTGTGTGTTGTCTATTGTTACTATGGTATTGTTGAAATATACCCTCCATAAAGTTTATTTACAAAAGGATTCACAGTAAAAAACTAAAACTCAGTTTTATCTTAGTATTATTTAGTATTTATATATGACACTTAAAATCTTACATCTTTTAGTTTTTTTAACTAAATATAGCCAGTGAGTTAGAGCAGTTGAATCGTTTCAAGATTTTCCAATGGAATAAGAAGTTTGTCAAGCAAACAGTGATTTAATACAACCTCCACTTGTATTAAAAACTACGGCTAAAACTAAGACGAAAAACGTCTTGGTGTTAAGACAGACATTTTTGCTGTGTAGTGAGCCTGGGCCACATTCAGTCCAGACAAAATGTAGCAAAGCATTTATTTAAACGGGAGCGGTGATGCGTTATGCATCCTGTGGCAAACCGCGGGCGGACTGACTGACGTAGGTACGGTTTGTCTGTGTCCTATGTCGTCCTATGGTGTCTGAGAAGGCCCATTCTGTACATTCTCTGGTCTTTAAAGTCTAGTCCTACGTCATTATTGATTCAGGCTACACCCTCGACACAGCCACCAAACGGCAGCAAACATCCACCAAAGCCTGTTGCGAAATGTTTGGAAGAAACATATTGCTTCTCATTGGCCTCCACTGGCTTCCTATTGCCGCACGCATCCGTTTCAAGGCCCTAGTGTTGGCATTTCAGGCTGCTAAGGGGACTGCCCCACCTTACATACAATCCCTAATCACTCCCTACTCCCCAGCTAGACCACTCCGGTCTGCCTACCCCTCCTTTCTGATATCCCTATCCTTGTCTAACCCCCCCCCCAAAAAAAAACTTATGATGACAACTATGTTTAGGACAGAATTTTATGTGTATATTGCTAGTTTCTGGATGTGATGCTTTGACTTATGGTAGAACCTATGCACTTTTAAATCGCTTTGGATTAAAAGCGTCAGCCAAGTGACTAAAATGTAAATTAAAATGTAAATTGTTCAACCCGAAAACCATAGCGGAACACAGCGGACCGTTTTCCGACCGAAAGCGCCCGTGTTCGGCGGGACCCGGGCCGGGTGAGCGCCCGTTCCCCTCTCCCGGTGCCGCGGTCAGGATTTAACACGCGGGCTGGTGGCTCAGCGGGGTGACTCATAGCCGTTCGTTTTTTAAACGGAAGCGCCGGGAGGGGCGCGGACGTTAGCCGTCTGCCGGCTCGCGCAGAGGGAGGCCACGCCGCTACGCGCCGCCGAACAGATTCCGAGCTCGGCTGTCGTCTCCGTAGAAACAAAACGCACCGCCGTCTCACACCATCCGCCGCCTTTCTGCGGCCGGCCCCGTCGCGCAATTCATGCTTTTACACCCAGATTAAAATAATCGCGGAGACTGAGAGATTTCACGCCGAAAACGCGAGGAGACTACCAGGTCTGAGCGCGAGGGGGACGAGGTGCCATTTTGTTTCAGGTCTCGCAGGCAGTAAGTTATTTTGAAAGCGAGCTGCTTGTCTCTATTATTTGCCTGTCATGTTCTCATGTGGGCTGGGCTGGTGTTACCCGTGGCTAATTCCATCCTGCTAATACCTTCTTTCCTTATAGAAGTGCCGTATACTGCTATGTATTGTAATTGGATTTTTTACATGAATTCTTTGGAGAATGACATATCCAGTGGAGCACAGCTGAGCATTTAAAAATATTTATACATATTTCAATATCTGAAAGTGGTAATCGTTTATTTGAATCTTGGTAATGTTTTATTAAAATATTTCCAGTGTAGTGCGTTTCCGATAAGGTACACCAACAGACAAAAAAACCCCAGGAAATAGCATTAGCATGACAGCTTGTCGGTACCGTTTCCCATAATCCTCAGGGGCAGAAGGTATTTTATGTCATGTGTGGTCGGCAGAAGCCACCATTTACTGCTGGCGTGAGAGAGAACACTCGGATGTCTTCAGGTGAACACCTGATTACCTGGAGTAACAAGGCGGCTGGTTTTCAGAGGGGGTCCAATCGGCCAGTCGGTCCAATCGGCCACACTACACACGACAGCACCTCTCATCTGTCTCAAGGAGATAGGAGTGCTGAGGTGGCTCTCGTTTTTACACGTTTGTTTCTTTCTTATTTCCTATTACAGAATAAGTGTGTGTGTGTGTGTGTGTGTGTGGGTCCTGTAGCGTATCAGTAA